>NW_010548152.1:22558-56013 GCF_000687285.1 Phaethon lepturus
CCCTCCAAACTTTGAAACAGAATCTGGGACTAAGCTCATGTGAGAAGGCTGACCAGGTGTAACCTACCTCCATGTCTTCCTCAGCATCCGCTCTTGGTATTTGTCTTCTCTTTGCTTCTGCATTCCCAGATCATGATGCATACATACTGAGTGACTGAACTGTGCGTCTAGTGGCAATTTAAATTCTGGCATTGCCTTTGGAATGCTTGAGTTGTAACTTCAAGGTTCTTCTTATTGTTGTTTCATTTGTGTTTTCAGAATAAGGGATGAGCAGCGTCTACCACATTATGCTCTTAGGTTACTTGTGCTGCCCCTTCTTCCACTTCTGCTAGGAGCTGTTAAGAGAAAAGCTCCTGGGTTTCTGTTTTTTTTTTCCCTGGCATATTTTCAAGCACCTACTATTAATTTAGGTCCCAAATATGATTTAATTTAAGAAACAGGAAAATACCTTTTGTAAGATGCCCCAGTACTATCATGATAGATGTCTTAGGAAAAAAATTATAATAATTAGAAAATTAAGAAACAAATACTACTGTTATTTCAAAACACAAAGAACTTATCTTATGGTCTCTAGCTTTTCTTGTTAAAACTGTTAAGGATTTTTTTATCTAAATTTGATGGTGTTGCATAAAAGAAGATGCAAAAACAGCCTTAACACTTCTGTGAAGACTTATTAATTGGGGAAGAGGAAACTTCTTTTAATTTTTTTTTTTAATTGGTTATTGAATTTAAGCTATGCTGAAATTATCATTTTGGAGACAAAGAACAGGGAGATAAAGGGAAAGAAAAGATTCTGGTTTTTAATAACTTTTTTTTTCTTTTTGTAAATTTAAACTCGTCAGCCCTACTAAACCGCTGTTTTAGTTTATATTTAGAATGTACCTGGATTTCTTAAGCTTTTTGTTGGAATTATTTTCTAACTGAAGATGATCTGTTGGTTTGAAGACCCAGCCAAGTTCATACAACATATCTCATATGATTTACTTGGCTAGTCTTAACAATTATCACGGACTCTGTTTTATGTCCTTGATATTGTAACTTAGGACTACTTAATTAGTTGATTTTGCATGCAGTTAACATGAATATTAGTTTAACTAAAACAGTTCCTTTGGATGATATTGTTCATGAGACATAGAATATTAATTTGCTGGAAGAATAATGGGCTGCTTACAAGCGTTATCTGGAGTCTTTAATAAAATGCTTTTAGTTTTGCCATAACACCATTCATTACATTACTCTTGCATATACTTATAAATTAGTGCTATTTACTCTTGCATATACTTATAAATTAGTGCTATTTACATATTTTCTCCTTTTCCTACCTTTCTGTGTTAATGTAGAATTAGTATTTTTCAGAACAAAAATAGTTGCTGACTCGCTTAATGGCAAAGAACAAAATAATAGAAAAGCAGGTATCAGAGTGCAGAATTTACTTGTTATACTTACTTTTCTTCATAGTGTTGAATTCGCTTTTCTGTAAATGGGAAAAGAAATAGGCGCTACTCCTATTTCCTTCCCTTTTTTAAGCTGACCCACCAAGTTATCACAGGTGAAGAAACAAAATAGAAGGTCTTGCACAGAAAGCCTTTGGCAATGTACTTTGTTGAATGTGTGGTCACAGTGTCCTGCTTAACACATGTGTTTGTGCCTACCCAGGGCTGCTGTTTGCAAAAGGACAGTTAGTCTGAACTCACAATGACAACACAGAGTGCCATATATAAGTGGGGAATGGAAATTAACACATAATATATGAAAATTGGATCCCTGCCTTGTTGCCTACAGCATAATAATAAGAGGCAAGAAGAAAATTTCTATAGTGAGAAAAATTTGCCGTTTGCAGGAAACTCATGCCTAGTGCTTTTGAAATTCAGGCTATTTATTTAAAACTCGATAACAATTTTATAATTTAACTTTGGCTAAGTCTAAGGGTGGTTTTTGCTTTTGTTACTGTTTCTGTAGTACAGTTCCTGATAGTATAGTTTCTGACAAGTTACATACCTAGGGATTGGAGTTACCATCATTGTTTTTCTTTTATCTCTCAACTTGGCTCCCTCAGCCCATCGTTTTAAATTTTTCCTTTCATGTTTTTCATATGTGAATGCATACTATGTATCTTTTTGTGTATCAGAATTTGTTTGAAGGCATGTGAGGAGAATGAAAATTAGTATTTTTGCGCCTTTCTTCCATTTTATCTAACCGCTTCACTCTTTGAAGGTGTTTCCATTACCGGTATTATACGACTCCTACTAGTAAATGTTTCTAAGCAACCATTATGGTCTATTGAATAAAAGCTGAACTTACTAAAAAGTTCCTGAATATTTATATGCTATTTTGTAATGGCAGTATTGGCTAAATAATGTATGTATTTAAGAACTTCTTAAGTGTAGAAAAATCTTTCAAGGACTATTGGGTAAATAAAATATTCTGAATTTTTCATGAACTTTTAAACTAAAACAAGGTGAAACATATTGTAATGTTGGGTGTTCACACGATCAATGGCTGGAGATTAATTTAAAGCTCAGTTTTCTATGTTTAATCCTAGCTAGTGCCTTAGAGCACAAGCTAGCCCCATTGTCCATGTTATGAAATTATCCAGCATCAACAGGCAGCATCTGAACAGTCAACATCAGCCACTGTAAAATGTGAGCTAGATAGGCATTTTGCCCTAAAACGTTGCACTCAGTGGTGCAGGATTGTCTGTGAGATGGTACTGTCAATACAGAAGTATAGCTGTGGGATAAGAGAAGCAGAGTAACTTTGTAATTTATATTGTATAGTGTGGAATGACATTGTTCTGTGTGTGCCTGACTGAAGAGGAGAAGACTTTGCTACTCAGCAGCTCTGGTGTAGAATTTTGGAGTCCCACTGAGGTGAGTGTTGAGGGCTAGTAGCATTCTCGGATCTCCTCTGTTTCATGACATTTTTATACTGTGGTGATCTGTTCCTGATACTAGCGACTTGATGTTTCTGAGCTGCAGTCTTGCCAGCTAAAGAGCTAGAGTTCTGCTCTGCCAGATTGTTAATGGCCACTGGTAGGTATATGCCTCACAGAGAGCCTGTCTTCTAGCTCTGGAGGATGAATGGTATCTTCAAGCACAGACATGATACTATCTATACTATCTGGTGTGGATCTCGGAACTGGATATGATGATAAGCTGGCCCTGTCTGAACTTAATGGGAGAGACCTGTCCTTGGAAATGCAGCTTCAGCCATGGCAATCTGCCATATCAACATCAGTTACCATACGGAAAAAACCTGAAGTAGGTGAGGTAACAGGCATTTCTCTGTCAGGTGAAAGGAAGATCTTTCTTTTTTCAGGCACTTAAACTTACCAGGCTACTGATCTGACTGAATTTGGCCCCTGCTTTTGTAGCTATTGCTGAATCGTTTGGCTTTAGGCACGTGAGCTTTCAAAAGTGGTCGTTTTTGAGTTAAGTTTTCCTCTAGTGACATTTGGCTCATTCGGAAACAGACTGAGGTCTCTTAAAAGGAGGCACAAATGGGAAAATCAGATCATTAATTGTTGAAGCTGGTACTGTAACAAATTGACTAGAAATGTAGATTCAGAGAAATTGATGTACTTTATCATTCCAAACTAAATGAATTCTCCATCTGCTTCAGCTTCTCAACTATAATGAGGACGTTGGGCTGACTTTGCTATTGGTTTCTTTGTCTTCCTGAACTATTTTGGAAAGTTTAAACATTTCTTGCGTGATTAAATACACTTTCAATAAATCAATCTCATAATAATTGTTGTTCAGGAGAGTTCATTATTCAGTTTAGTCTTTTAAATTACTGTTCTTCTTTAAAGGATTCTTCTGACGTAATGGCTTCTGCTAAATCCATTTGCTGTGCTCTGACTTGTAATTGCTTTAGATTTGAAGAATAAAATGAATGGCTTTATTACTAATCGGTAGCGAATTTGTCTTACTGTTTTTAACCTTAGAGTGGCCTTTGCTCATGAAATAGTTTTAATGGTGTAGACAGCAAAACGCTTCATACCTCTCTTTCAACAGAGATTTAGTGAAAGCAATCAGATAGTTTTGTGGTTTTTCTTCCGCTGTCCTCCCATCAAATGTTTGTCACAGTGGCTGTCATCATGTGTGTGTTTGCTGTTGTATGCTGTCAGCTGTTGGCCCTCTGAAAGGTTAGTTTTGCTACCTACTTTTAGACTGTAAATTTTTTGGGCTGGGGTAGCCTTTATTTTTTGCCTTATGCCGTGGAGAGTACGTTGCAGTTAAACGTATCGTTAATTTAACATTGGCTATTATACTGGACATTAGCCTATATGAACTTTGCCACTGTTCATGCATAATGAAAACTCTTTCCTCCTTTCTATTATTATGGGGTTTCATAGTTTATATTCATGATGCTTTTGTAGTCAGATGAGTCGTGAGTCTGTGCTGTGATTTTCGGTAGTAGAATGCCATCTTGGACTGAAGTTTTACAGCAGCTGAGGCTGGACAGATAACTGTCCTGTGTGAATCTTCTCCATTTGGCATCAGTTCTTTGTTCGTAGTGTCTTGTAAGGTTGTTCAAACCCATCCTTAATTCTAAGCTGCCAGTCAAAGCAAACTAATATAAAAGCATTCTCCGCCTTGCTAAACTTCTTAGAATCTAGTGGATGTTACATTAATACCTCATTTTCAGAGACTACTTAGAAAATGAAATTAGATTAGTTATGGAGTTATAGAAATTCAATAAATCTCAGCTTTTAATTTCCGTAGGGATTCATTGCTGTAACAGTGCTCTGATGGTTTTGTTGATCAGTTGTGATGTTTAACCAGGGCTAAGAATTTTTTGAGAAACACCGAGGAATTGGAGAAAACTTCCAAAGAGGAATGAATTGTGTCCTTGAAGGCTTAATTCCATGGCTCTCTAGGAGTTCTTTAGAATTGTAAGTGTAAAGCGTGATGGAATTTATCCAGATCAAGAACTTCATAGAAGACTTCCATCTGTACCTTTTATCCTTAATTCTATTCTCATTACACCTTCTTGCTCTAGTCTCAGGAATTGTAGTTTTTCGTTTCACATCTACATTTTTCAGTTCACATGCTAGTGTATATATGTTTGTTTAAATGCATTTTAAATTGTGAAAATGGCTTTTACAGATGGCAGTGTGGCCACCTTCACTATGCATCTGTCAAGAGTTTTTACATAAAGGTTATCCCCTTCTTGGGACAAAGAATACCCTGGGGTTATAGTACAGTTGTAGTAATAAAGATTGTGTTGCTGGTAAGTTCCCCTCAAGGCCCCATGATGGTAATACCTCTATATTTTGTCTTTAAAGAAAACTGCTGAGAGGCAATAATTTTTTTTTGTATGTGTCCCATTTTCATTAATGCGTGGTAATTGATGGAGTTGCAGTGACTTGTAACAGTAATGAGTTCTAAACATAAGAATGCACTCCTTTCTAATAAGTGAGCACTGCTGGGGTTTAAAAGCGTACTAAATCAGTTGCTTTAGTATGAATTTATTAGTTTTTTTCAGCATTAGCTTTAATAGTAGTTATTTACATAAGCGTACATCCCATTAACCGCCATCAGGGCTGGAAAACATGCTGAACTGTTCATATTTTCATATAATTATTGAACATAATGGTTTCATTTGCATTTCTAAACAGTGATGTTTCTGTCAGGCTTGGAAGTAGTGTCTTTACGCAGTCCCTATTTCACATCCACTTATTTGACATCGTTAAATTTTATGCTAATGTGTTTCCCTAGAATATCATCAGTAGGACAGATGCTTGCGCTTTAATATACAAATCAGAGATGCTTTCCCTCCCCCCTCCTCTGAACTGCAAAAGAAATAAAAAAGCATATCTGCACTTTTTAGATATTTACATTCTAAAGAATCTGTAAGAAACGAAACTTAGTTTTCTCCCTACTAGTCACTTCCAAATGTTGTAACAGATACATTCATTATGAAGGATTAGAGACTATCCTCTGCATGAAGGAGGAGGAGTCTTCTAAAATTTAAGGTAATGACGTGTTAAAGGTTGTAGCCTTAAGATTGCCTCATGTCTAAGGCATGGGGCCTTACACAGCAAGTTGCGTAACCAGGCAGTGGTCCATGGACTGGCTTTCCTGGCAGCAGACCACTGCTGTAGAGGAGGTTCAGGGAAGGAGAAATTTCAGCTTCCAGAGTTGGTGCTTTTCAGCAGAAGTGCATTTGGAATTGTACATTATCAGGTTTTTAATTTTAAATTTAAAACAGATTTTTTTGTGTTTTGGAATTCTGCAGACAGAGGTATACAAGCCCTTGCTAACTAAGTGGGTATGGTGGTGGTTGTACGATCAGTGTTGCTTTGATTCTTTATATGTATGTAAGAGCTTTGATATTCAGACTGAAGTTGACAGTGGAAGCAGAGCATGAAAAACCTAAGAGATAGTGCCAATGATTGCAGTTCTGAATGTGGAAACGATGGAATATAAATAAATAAATAATGTCACCACCAAAACCACACTGCTTTTCTTCCATTTAAAAATTAAATTAATATGTTGCATCTTGTTCTGTATGAACTTTATCTTAGGATGACAGTTGTAGGTAGGTTGCCAAAGGTAGAGCAGATGAGTGCAACCTGCAGTATACAATTGTGGTCACAGGAGAAAGTGAATATCAGGATGTATAGTGTGTTGCTTAAGAGCCAGACATGACCCGTATGAATGATCATGGAAACCCACTGAACCTTCAGCTCACTTCCATGCTTCTACGTATGTGGCACTGGGCAACTCTGCTGTCTTCTCTCCTACTTACCTGTTTAAAAATTTGGGGTAATGCCTGCTGGCCTTTGTGTGACATGAAAGGTTAAATGTATGCATGTTGCTTGGTTATGGCATTTCATGGGCACCCTCAGCCTTGAGCAATACAAACATTATACATCTCTGAAAATTTTAAATAAAACCAGAAATGTTAGGGTCAAGCAAAAGGCTGAGAGAAGTGTGTCACACAGATTTGTAATTTTCATTGTATTTTATATGTAAAAATAAATGTTTAAAAGTGCCTCTCTTCTTGGGCATGTCATAGAAGAAAGTTTGAAGTAGGCACCCCAGTGGGGAAGGGTACTTGCACTGAATGAAAAGGCGTATTTTATGCATAAAGGGCCATGTGAGCAAACTGGAAATATACTCTGATGGGTTCTGGGCTTATGGTGTCTTTAATTATAGATGATTAATAATTTGCTAGTTGCTTTGCAGACAAGTACAGTGACAAAAATCCCTGGGAAATGCTTGCAGTCTAAGACCTTATTCTGGTGGTATATGTAGAGCTATATTTTAAGTCAGGAGAAGTAACAGTATTAACAACAAAAATTTGTTTTCATTATCTCAGAGAGAACCATTGGCTTTTTGAAGTATTTCTATTACAGTTTTGAGCTTGCAATAGTGCATGCAACTAGTTTATAGGAAACAATTTAGAGCAAGGTGCTTTTTTGGTAAACCTTTTACTCAGGATTCAAATAGGATGCACCAAAGTGGGGTAGCAATTGGTGAGGTGCTAATTTCAGCTGTGAAGTACTGGGGAATTTAAAGGAGCAACTCTGGCATGCAGACTGTTGTACTGCAGAGATTCTGAGCTGACCTCTTGCCAACTTCTCATTTGAAACCTGAAAAGAGGGCTCTAAGGTAATTGGCAGGTATCCTTATTTTAATATGCGGCCATAAAAAGGGAAAGTATGGTGATTTTTAGCATCTGAAGATTAACATTTTACCTTTAAATAAAATATGATTAACTGCTACAGAATTAATAGTAATGGAACTGAAATACTCAAACTGTGACTCTGTGGTGTCAGATTATGCATCAAGTGTGACAGTTTAACTACTGAAGTGATTTAAAAATGACCCAGTTGAAGGATGTATATCCCAAGTATCGAGAATAAAATGGAATAAACCAATTGTGGCTATCAAAACTTTCTCCATCCCTCCTGGCTAAAGGAACCAGGAAATCAAAGAGTAGTGTTATTTAGAATGACTGTGTCTTGTCTGGTGCCAGTGCAGGTGCAGCAAAGGAGTAGTCAGCTATGGCTGATGCTATGATGGCATCTGAAATTATGATTTTTTTTTTTTTTTAAAGCCTGCCAGATGATGATTATGTTTAAATTTAATTGCCAGGCCAAGACTATAGCCTCTGGATTCATCTACCTCCAGCAAAGTTCAAATATGATTGATCTAACAATGCATCTTTTCTTTCAGCAGTCTGCAGTCAGCCAGGCTTTGTATTATCCCTGTATAGTTTCATTTCTGGTAGATTGGCACATACTTTGATAAATGAAACCATGTATTTACAATCTGAACTACTTAATGTTACTGTTTGGAAATCTGAAACTGCCATTGTGAAGGTTTGGGTTTGTCATTAGAATTCTGCATATTTTAAGTCCTTGTTAGTAAAAATTAATTTTTTCCCCACCCAGTTGTTCCATAAACTCAGCTTGGAATTTGATAGTAAAATGGCACCTTGCTGTCTTCTGAAGTCCTGTAAATGAAAGTTTTGAGTTCAATTAGGGTATTTAGTAATCCTCTTGTAGGTGTTTTCAGCAGGTTTGTGCACCTTGAAATTGTATAAGAAGCAACAAGTGGAGGAATATGGCTCATATTCCAAAATGCAAAAATAAAAGAAGTGATAAACAGAATGTACTGTGGTGACAATAATTGGCAGGTCTAATTTTGTTTACATCCCGGGAGCAGGATACTGAAGTAAGAAGGTGTTGCTTTCATGTAGTTACTTCAGAGAGTAAAACTTTAGTAATTATGTAAAAATGCGAGCAAAGTACTTAACAGCTTTCATGGTATGTGAACTCTTCCAGTTACACTTCTCAGATGCTTGTGTGGATTTCTTCATATTTCATTATCTTCAGAGAGAACTTCTTGGTTGCTATACATATTGTTAGCCACATTGATAAAGATCCTTGGATTCTTTTAAAGATGTTACTCATCATCTCTTAACAGTGCAGAATAAGACTCAAGTGAGCACAGCTCTTAACATCCAGCTGTCACTTCAGGTAACTGGACGAGTCCTGTGAGGCCTTACTGCTCTGTTTCAATGTGAATAACCGTATTTAACTTGCCAATGCTCTTTGCTTTTACCCGCCAGTATATCTACTGAATAAATTTGTCTTATGAATAGAGGGAAATTAGACATTAGAAATATGTTTCTAATTATCTGCAGAAAGAAGTTATGGGAGCAAGTAATATAAACTTACCTTCAGGACAAAGTTTGATTATGGAAGGTATTGCATGGTGTTATCTTAGGTAGTGTGAGACTGGATTTGGTTACCCTGAACAGCCTCTTGGTTTCCTCAGAAAGCCATCCTTAGGTACGTCTGCTGTGACGTCTGGGGATCTCTGCACAACCCGTGAATCCTAGTTGATTTTAATAAACTGTTTATATTGAATATGTCTGATGTTGGCAAGGTTCATGTAGTATATTACACGTCTTTTTCTGGAAACGGACACAGGATGGTCCAAAGAACTTAAAACCAATATAATTGCATTGTTCTGACTGGACAGTGAATGCATCAGAGATTTTCCTGGCTCATCTTCAGGGCACAGATGAGCATCAGTAACCTCCTGGCTCTTGAGCAATCCTCATAACGTATTTCTGTTCACAAAGCTGCAAGTATCTGTCTTGGATCACGTGTTACTTTTTTCCACTGTGCCAGTTTGGGAAGGAGCAGTGTTTTAAAAGATCCTCTGGTTTTATTTTTTTTGACACCTTTTAATTTCTAAGCTGGACACAGTCGCAACTAACTTAAACATGCTTATTCTTGTGTGAGTGTTTTGCTTAAATAGATCTTCCTTCTATTTAATGTTTTCAGAGGAGGGATTAGAGCGATAGACATTCCCAGTCTCAAAGGGAGAAGAGAGTTTCTCTTTCACTTTGATGCATGTTGTATGAATGATGGGAACTGCTTGACTTCTGAATTACAACAGTCTAGAAATCTTGGTGAAATGGTACAAAGTTGAGAAGTATGGCTGAAAGGTCAGGGACTTAGCAAAGTCAGTAATGTGTTCTAATTGGGATTTGTGTTGGGTTTTTTGCATATGGAAATTGTCTTGATAAAGTTTGTATTTGCCAAGCTAAATAGTGAAACTGGTTGGTGTTACAGCAAGTCCCCAAAGGTCAACCTTAAATGCACATATATGCTATGATTCAAAGTTGGTGCTTTCAAGTAACTGAGATGACTAAGCAGACAAATTATGGTGTGACTTTAAACTGGCCTTTCAATTTCCACCATGGTGAAGGTGTCTTCTCAGTTCTCATTAGGAATCGTGTTCAGTCTTGCTTTATCATCAGACAGGGAGGATGTGGGACACCACTGCAGGTGTTCTTTTGGTAGTTGTTCAAGGTCATCAAGCTGTTGTGAATAGTTTAAATTTGGAGAGAAAAAGCATCATGTAGCTGGATTTGCACTAGCTGTGTAGCTATTGGTGCCTCAGATCTGTTAATGGTGCTGCCCACAAGCAAAGTCAGGATTTACTCCCCAGCATTTAAAAGCATTTTGCTTTTAAATACAAATAATGAAGTTGTCAAAAGTTTGAGATCTTGATCTGCAACAGATTTAATTTCGTGTAGTGCATCTAGCTAGTCATGTATTTGCTTTTCATGTTGTGAGTTTTCTTCACTGTGCATGAGGAAATAAACGTAGCCAAAACCATTCTGAAGGAAAGTACAGGAAAATTGTCTATTAATTCAAAGCTGCTAAATGCTGTCTTTGGGTGTTTAGTTGGGCTCAGTCTTTGTTGACATCTATCCCTCCTGGGGATGATTTGTGGCCCTTTTCCGTTGGCATATCTGTTTTTCTGTGTAGACACTAAGATAGATTCTTAACTAATATTTCATAAAAAGCCTATGAAAGGCAAGCGCTGCAATTTATAACTTATTGAAAGAGTAATTTTCTGTTGCTGCTTGAAAATAGATATAAAGTATGGGTAACTCTTGTATTGCAGGAGGTTTGCTCTGTAGTTCACAGTTTTGACATAAAATTATTGTGGGCATGCTGATTCAGTGGTATTTTGTCTGCAGTAAAACTTTTGGCCTCAAGAGCAACCCAAAACGTGTTTGTGAGCTGTAATAAAGGGTGGTTCATTCTCTTCTCTTTTTATAACACTACATTGCTTAAGGTGGTGTTCTACTTTCCTTCAATGTCAAGAATTTCATTTTAATAGGACTTGTGAAATTTTGAGACTTATGTAAGATTAGTAAATCTGCCAGAAGTTTATATTTATAATGCTCAAGAAGAGTATGTGAGATGATACATAAAATTAAACTCCGCTCTTCAGATCTGCTTGCTAGATGATGTGAAACTTTATTCCCTAGGAGAGGGGTGTTCTGTTCAGGAAGACAGTATGGTGGGCATATTCTCTGAATTTGCCTGGCAGATAGTTAGTCTAACAGTCTTTGAAGTGTGTTACGTAATGTGGGTCTATATTTTCATGCTAGATCTTTGTTTGAAAGGGTTGTGTTGTGTATTTGCTGTAGGTTGATTCAGTAAGGCAAATGTGTAAATGCACTGTATTTGTGCATTATATATCTCTGTTTTGTATATTTTGGAATTTAACATCTAGTTCATTAAAGTTATCTGCTTGTCATTGGACTGAAGAACATTTTTAGTCAGGAGAAATATGAGTGTAGGAGAGGACAGGAAGTTTCAAGAGACTTTTTTGAAGCCATGTAATAGCTTTTATCACCTGTTCTAGTGAAGCCTGCACAAGGCTTCCTAGAGTTTCTTTGGACAACTGCATGGATGAGGATAAGCAGACCTCGCCCTTGCAGACTACAGTTATGCTGTTACATCCCATGAAGAGAACTAGAAGTGACTTCCTGGGGCTTCTAGTCCAGACATTCTGTCAACATCATGCCACGGAACATATATCTTTGGGACTTTCTGATATCCCTGCTAAATAATAAAGATAACCCATGACCCATTTGCTGCCTCTGCAGTCTAATCTGTGCTGAATTCATTGGCGGGATGCATTGGAGCCTGGTTTGCTCGTTCCTCCCTTTGCTGTTGGTACTCTTTGCTTTTCCTACCTTGATTTCAGCCATGTCTATGATCTAGCACTATGGATGGGCCTGCAGTCAATGTGTTCAGAGAATGCCTTTTGTGTCTGTAATGTAGAGATGTTCAGAAGCAGTGTGGTAACCAGTCACAACACCAATCATGAATGCAGCTTGTGGAATCATTCTTCTCTATTGAGGAGACTCATCTATTTCATCTCTCCTGCTCATCTCCCGTTTTTTGTAAATCATGTAGTGTTGAATATGCAAAGAATTGAGAAACTATGAGTTAGTACTAGTCTGTTAGTATTAGATACATTCCCCCTAGAATTTGTTAAGTTTGTTGTTCTGCTTTGGGATTTGGACTCTTGGATCTCAGTTTTATCTCAAGCAGAGGGAGGCTTCTAGAGTTAGCCTGGATTTGTGGCTAACAGGCCATAGTTCTTTCATGTTTGCATTCTTTCAAATCAGAACTATCATAATCAAAACAGGGTTGTTTTAGTGTTTTTTTAAAGGACTATGAACATACAAGTTTCACGTTTACAAAGACAACTTGAGAATCAATTGTAATATTAAGCCTAGTGCCAAGACAAGTCTATGATAACAGGAGAGTAATTCACTCTAACATTTTCATATGTTAAGCTGCACTTGATGCACATTAATAGAACAGGTCTATAGAGAGGGTGGTGTCACACTGCAAGATGTTTATCTGGTTATTTTCATTGGCCTGACAGAACTCCAGTATGAAAAGTACAGATTGTGGACAGACTCTGTAATGAGCTTGCATGCCAAATCATCTGTCAGAACCCTGGTCGGGTGGGAACAGACTTGCTGACAGACATGAGACTCCTAGTATAACCATGTGGTCCTTTATCTTTTATTTAAAACTCAGTTGGCTCTTTGTTCTGTAAGTTGAATAGAGATGTAGTCTCCATTGTCACAATGTAAATTTTACTATAGTTTTATCATGTGGAATGTTGAATGCTCTATGCCTTGCTCTGTGAAAAGGATGCATTAGGAGTCTTGGAAAACTCAGCAATGCTAGAAAACAAATTTTGATTGAGATTCATTTACAGAATGAGTTTCCCACAGTTGTTATGGTCTTGAACCAACAATGTTTTGGTCAAATAAACTGTTACATGAAAAAATTACAGCAGAATTTATAGTGGTTAGACAGTCTTGGTGCAGTGCTAGGAAATTGTTGTAAATTGATCCTAATGTTGTATTATGATGCATCTTGACTAGAAAAGAAAACAATTTCTAATATCTTATAAATTGTTTTCTTTGTCTTTCAGTTATTTCATAGATCAGGAATAGAAAAATATTCTGTTAGCTTTTTTGCTTATGTAATATTGCTTCTTTAGCAACCAATAAAAAAAAGGCAAGCAACTATTTTTCATTTAAAGTTGATCAAACTTTTTAAATTTGTATTTTGCAGGGATTGTTAATTCTTTGAAATTCAGTTTTGTTCCACCAAAATGTATTTCAAGTTCAAAAACTTTTTGTGATGCCATGTTTTGGTTTTGTGTTTTTTCATGACATAGTGAGAAATGCATGTTTTGATCCTGCTGTCCTGATGACCATGCTCTGAGGTAATGGAAGTGATCTATTTATTTTTTTAAAAAGTGTGTCAGTCTTTCATTGCAACATACATGGTATGTCAATACTGAATGTCAGTCACCCTTTCAAGATTTTCAGCTACTGCCATATCATTATGACTTTTTTATAATGAGCAAAACATGACAATTTCTATATGTGATAATACAGAATCTCAGCAAGCAACTGAACACCTGATGCAAAATGAAAATACCCTCTTTGAAATACAGAGGATTTTCTTAAATTTTAGCAGGTTAGATTTTTTTTCTTTTTCTGGTGGAAAAGTGGTTTTGAGAAAAGGCTGGTGTTACATTAGAAGCATATGTTAGAAAAACAGACCTGAAAGAGATCTTTAGGCATCCTATTCTTTCCCAACAGAGGATGGATCACAGCCTCCCTTACTCTCTGGCTTCTAGTTTTTTGTCCAAATAACCTGGATTTGAAGTTTAGGTTTTCATTCCAATTTGGAGGCTTTGCCATAGCTGTAAGCCTTTCTCTAGGCTAGGAATTTGAATTGTTTCTCACTCAAATTAAGCTCTGCAGTGTCCACTGCTGATAAGTGGACTACTTCCAAGATGTCGCAGGTTTTCTCTGTCCTCACTTGTGCCTTATGGAAGGCATTGCAGTTCGGGTACCCATCCCACAGATTTCTGTCAGAGTTCTCAGAAATGGTGAAGTTGGGCAGATTTCAAAGGGCCATAAGTATATTGTGGGGAAAGTGGTGAGTAGGCTGTTTGATCAGCATGAACCACAATGCCAGCAAACGTTTAACTTAGCTGGCATTAATGCAAACTGACTGAAAGAGCATTTAGAGTTAATGAAACTAGTTTTAACAGTATCTGCAATGCTTTCTGTGTGTGAACGTGTGACATTTTACAAGTGCATTGCAAAGACTAAATTGATTCTTAGAAGAATACATTTCTCTACTACAGACAAGACTTAATAGATCTTTTTTCTAGATAGCAGACTTAACTTTTTCTTAATTTTCTCTCTTGATTAAAATCCTGAACGGGCTGACGTTTCTACTAAATGTATACTCAAAACAAGCTTAGAGAAAATGGAATGTCAACCTTAAAAATGTCACTTTAATATGGTTTGACATGATAAGGTTCTAAAAGTCTCTCTCTTAACCATGTGTGTGCAAGTACGGAGTATGTATGCTTGCTATATTTTGAATCAATGTGTGCAGGAACGTATATTCACAAAATATTGATGACACTATGCTGGGGACAGTGCTTGGAATAAGGAGCACTGGCAAAGAAAATGAGAACTGACTGGCAAACCCTAGGTACAGAGGTGGATGAAAGGCAACTGAATATTCAATACGGAAAGTTTAAAAAAAAGTATCAGACTGCTGGGACAAAGAACTATATCCCCTATTAAAAGGGAAAAAAACAGATTTCTCATAAACAATTTGCTTTTTAATATTTAGGTTTTATAAGAAAAATAGTGCCATTCTAAAATATATTTATTTTTTTAGGTGTAAAATGGAAAAAATTTCCTTTGTGTCTCTGTGTATGTGCACAAGCACTTACATTATTCTAATCTTTTATTATAGTGCTAACTATGTATTTAGTACAGAAGATATTCTAGTTTTGGTAAGTTGTTTTTTGTCTACCCTTAAAATTCTGCAGACTTTTGTGTCTAAATACTTGACTGATTATTGAATTCCACGCCTTTGAGTACATCAGAAGTCTTATTTAACAATTAGTGTCGGGAAAATCAAGGAAAGGCACATGTCATGCATATGCCACATATTTAAACCACACTTGAAAAAAGCCATCTGTTTAACACTTCATTTTTAGGGCACTCTTTGCTCTACAGAGAAGTGTACCCATTAATAAGGAGGATTCAAAAACAACTTGTGTAACTATTAGGCAGAGTGTTAATTTTTTTAAAATATATATATGTGTATATATTACTAGTTGCTTGGATTTTGAAAACACTAACAATTTAATATAAGCTCCTGAGGGTGTCATTTTGCAGTCAGTAAGCAACCTAAAGGCTGGACAAAGGCGATAGAGATTCATACTGAGTTGTGAACAGTAGCCACTCATAAAACTTAAAATTTTTATTTGTGATTATTTTTCTGCTCTTATATAATTTGAAAATGGGTACCAGTTCTTCGGAATAACCTATAACCGCCTGTGTGTTTTAATAATACAAGTTTTTGCAATATTGTCTTACAGTTTTTGAATTTTATTTTCTTTGGGTTCAGAGCAGGTACATTACAGTCATACTTCGCTTATCTGACACAATTATCTAAAACGAGATTATGGCAACCACTTATTTTGTGTTTAACATTGGTGGGCAAATTCCCCAGGCTATCTAAACTTGTTTAATATTCCCTTGCAGTGTTTGGACAGTGAACTGATGTTATTGAAAACTATGAATCAACGATAAATTGAGCGTATAAATAATGTTTAAGCCACAGAACAAAATCATGTTGATGTGAATGTGCATGTAAGTAAAGGAAACCATAGGATAAAATAATTACAGAATCTTGGTTAAAGTAGGTGCAGACAAGTTAAATCTGTCATGATGAATGTCGGGCTTGCACAGATGATGCCTACTGTATGTTTCCCCACAGTTAAAGGTACCTTTTTTGTATGTGCATTGCACCGACATGGTGAAGCTTGGGCTTGATGAGTCAATGTTCTGAATACATCTGCTCAGCAGATTGGCAGTTAGCTGAACCAACATGTAGGGTCCTCTGCTCTTGCTTCAGACCTGAGAGGTAGAGATACCGGGAATTCTCAAAGTGTTCCCTACCAGCAGGAGAACTCTCTAGATGCAGTCTAGTGCTGTGGCCCCTTCTGCTAGTGTATGATTTCCTCTGGTGCTCTTTCCTACCAGAAGACACTTGAGAGGCTGATATGGATAGATTGTAGGGGTTTGCAGGAGCAGCAGTCCCTTCTGTTTGTTAGATCAAAAGGCAAAAAGGATTTAATGAAATTAAATTTATGCTACTAAGACTTCAGTGAATTTGATCAGTGGAGCTTAGGTTAGAAGAAGAGGGATAATTTTTCCTCAAGGCTTAGAAATTTCCATGTTTGCTTTCCTTCCAAGGTAGAGTAGATGATGTGGAAGCATTTCTGATTGAGCTTTTGCTTTTCCTGAAAATGCTTTTTGTCTTTTCTGCAGCTGTGGATTGTTTTTGTTTCTTGTTGGCTACTAATAAGTGATGTACGAGTTCCTGCTTATGCTAGAATCTGAGTCTTTATTTTTACTGTCCCGCTGTCTTGTTTGATACAGTGTTTTGCTAAGACTTGTTTTGAACCTAACTAACCTTGAAAATGTGCACATATTTGAATATGCACAGGTGCGTGTGCAAGTACTAAACTATCAGTGCCAGAGAAGCAGAGTATATGTGTCTATGCATCTTCTTGGATATATCTCTCTCTGCATCCACTTATGGATGCCAAAAGTAGATCCATGTTGGTGTAATGAGGATTTTTCTGAACAGCATAGGCCAGGTCCAAATGTACCAATTTGTTGTATCTGACTGCTACTAAACAGTGTGGGAAATGTTTAATGCAAAAGCATGGAAGTCTGTCTGGTAAAGTATTAAATCCAAAAAGTGCAAGAAAGAGCAATGAGAAATTAAACATAAGGATGCTAAGTGTAATTCAAAGCCACACATCTTTTAATAAAACTTCCCTCACACAATCTGTGTCGTATCAGATTTTGTGATTTCCAGTTGAACTCTTGATGCATGTGTGCTGACCTCTATGCAGAATCTTTTCAGCAATCCATATTGTTATCACTGAATTGATTTAAAAATCTTAACTCTTTACACACTCTGAGCAACTGGATGGTAAACAAGACTTGTTACTTATCTTTACCTTAGACTTTATGTGCAAACTTTAATACTTATTCATATTATATGAAAGGTCTGGCCTTTTCTACAGTTGCAAACAAGCCTCCAAATAAACTTTGAATTATTAAACTACCCTTTATGTGACTATAAGGCAGTTCTCATGCTATTTTGTATTTCTCTAGCTTCCATTCCTGTCTTACAGAAATGCATCCGAATGTCAAAGCCTTCATAAGCAAAGTACCTTTATCTTTTCTGAATTAGGCAAAAAAATCAGAGTCTAAAGCTTTTGTTTGAACAGAATGGAGATCCTGTATTAAACATTATGGGCACAGAAGAAACTTCCTTTTACTTGTTAAAAGCATGTAAGGATCTGTTTCAAGTCATATTACAGGACTATTGCTATAATAAAAATTGGGGATTATCTTCTAAAATAACATCATCAATCTTGTGACAGAAGCTCATGTTCTAGTAACTGTTCTGTTTCTGTTTAATTGTGTACATATGTGAACCAAGTATTGCTAGATTGCAGAGTGTGTGCATTTTTATTTGCATTGTATTAGCAATTCAGGATAGTAAGGTGAAACCAACAGTCATGGGCTGAGGCTCTGTTATGCCAAGCATAACTTTATCTTTCTTTGAAGACCTCCATTCTCTGGGCTGGTAGTCAGCCTCATGAATACACAGGCTTGAATTTCTATGGGTCACAAATGGGAGTTTGGGTTTTGAAGGGGGAAGGAGAGGAACTGTAGAGATCAGTAAGTGGGAGTGGATGTGTAAGGATGGGCACACATATTCTGTCTTAAAAGCTAAACTTGTTGGAGTTTTTTCAAAAAGCTTTGGTTGGGGAAAAAGAAAAGCCACATTTCAACTTGTCGTTTTATGTTTGCCCTTAAATGCTACTCTGAAGCATATTTTCAACTGTTTCTGTTGAATAGTGCAAAGGTTTGACTTGTATTGTTTTCAGTGGCTTTCAAAAGATTTCTGTCCTCTCTGAAAGTGTGCTGCATTCATTTATGGCTATGGCATACATATAGGAATGGAGATGGCCTTGATTTATACGACTTCATTGCATGCATCTCCTTGTTTAAGTTGAGGTTCACAATTTAAGAGTTCAGCCAATTTCCTGATTATAAAAGCATATAGGGTGGCAGAAAAGTGGCTAGTTTCTCTGGTTGCCATGACTTTAGTTAGAGGCCATAGGAGTTGAGATGCTCAATTCCTTTTAAGGTAACATTTGAAAGTTTGGGACAGGGTACATATGTTAACTACAGCTAATGACAGGTGTGAGATTGAGCATGAGTTTACCTTAATATGCAGTAATATGAACCAAAATGCCCCAAATGTGGGGTTTGTTAGTGAAACCACTGTTGGAATTTTAGACCTGGTTACAGTGGAGGTTTTCTGGCTTGCAGTGTTAATACATTTGTTCTATATTTTTGATGTTTTTGCTTTTTCAGTTTTATGTGAATTTATTTTACTGGTTTTAGTGAATTCTCTGTTGTAAGACACACAGAATATGCGGCATGATTGGAGTAATATTTGTACTGGAATCTGAATTTTTGTATGCCTCGCTGCTTGTTACTTATTGTGAACCTTAATGGTGGATTAAATTTTTTGCATTTATTTTGTCTCAGGTTTTGAGGTATTTCAGTGAAGTTGACAACCCTTATGTTATTGCCATAAGAGCCACAGAAAAAGTACTCAATATCTTGAAAGAGACCACTTTACTGTATCTCACTGAAATACTTAAGAATATACAAGAATCTATATTCTAAAACTATAATTTTAGGCTTGTCATTATTGCTTGTCTAGGCAATAATTCAAGGCTTGTCATCATAGAAAGGCACCTTCACACATCTTTAATTTCTGTAACTAGTTTTAATAATTTCCCTGGGACCATCCTGAAAATAGACCTTTTCTCAGTTATATCCTGGTTACGCAGGTCAGATTGATTTATTTTTTGCTATCACTTTTTTTGTGGTCTGGATAAGCATACATAAACATGAAATTGTGGATATTAAACTGTACCTAGCATTTTATGTTCTTTCCCATGCAACTTCCCCCTTTATCAGAGGATGAACTATAAAAACAACCTGATGCATAACTTTACTTTCTGGACATAGTCAGCACTATGCAATTTGGCTTGCAAGTATAGAAACTTTGGTAAATCTAAGAATTGTTCCTCTTGTAATAATGTTGTATAGGACTCTACATGAACTGGGATATTATTGTGTGTGTTGTTAGTTGCAAAATTACACGTAGTTTTTTGAGGAAGAGGGGTAATGTTATCAAGGAGATGGGAAATCTTAGGATTTTTTTGTAGTTTGCAGTCAATGAAAAAAACAACAAAATCTTTGATTTGTATACACTGTTTTTTTTCCTTCAGTGATTATAAAATTAGAATGGTGATGTGTATGTGTGTGTCTATATAAATGTTTAATGCTTTATGAGAACAACCAGGTTCTGAATTAAAATAGGGTAGTTGAAACTTCATTGAATGGTCAGCTTCTTTTGAAGTGTAATTAGGAAATGCAGTAACTTCCATTTTGTGTGTGTAAACAGAAAATGTTTGTATGGAGCCAATGTGTATGTATCCATACTAAACTTTATATACTGTCTTTACTAAACTTTTTGACTGTATTTGAATCAACTCCTTCTCATTTCTACTTTCTTGTAACTAATTTACATAATGCTGCTGCTTACTTAAAAACATCTCATTCTAAGGACTGATATAATGTGTTGTACCAATCTAGGTCCTTTTGTTCAAGGAGATCAGAGTGGTTTGAAAATGCTCATAATTCTGTCCTCATCCTGTGAGTTAAAATGTATTGCTGCCATCTTATCTTCATAAAAATGAAAAAAAAAATGAAGTAGAAATTTAAGAATTTGTTCAACATATTAAAGGAAGGCTGTAGCAGAACTATGTTTAAAACTCAGATAGCTTTATTTTGGCACGTGTGTTTTCCTTTTTTGTCTTTCTGAGCTTGCATAATAAGGACTCTGGGTGAAAACTGCTTTTACGGGAGGCAAAAGGGCTAGGATTTCCTTTAAAAATATTGGAGGATGAGTATGAGTTTTATTGCCAATTAGGGCAACCTACTGTAGTTTGTAAAAAACCAAACCAAACAAAAAAAACCAAACACCCACCCCCCTCCCAAAACCAAAACAAAAAAAACCCCAAAACCCAAACAAAAAAATCCAACCAAAAAGAAAAACAAACCCCCCCCAAAACCCCACAAAAAAACCCAAAAAACCCCCACAAAAAACCACCCCAAACAAAAAACCCCCAAAACCCGACACAAAACCAACAACACCCCTGCCAACCCTTCTGCTTACAAAAAGAATAAACTTCAGATTTCCCATTCTGTTTTTTTTTTTTTCAAGTCCCTAAGGTCTAAAGATGCTTTGATTGTGTTAAATCTCCTTGTGTCAAACTGCATCTTTTTGCTACTTGCAAGAACCTATCTTAAAATGGTTCTTTCAAGTCACTTCTGCTTTTGTCTTCCTATATTTTCACTTCAGACTTGGCATTGCTCTTCTTGTGGAACACCTGGTCATTCTCTGTTTGTCTGCACATGGACATTAGTTCCTTAGACAGCTTTAGAGTTTCTACAAAATCAAATGGTGAAAATTGAAGCAGTGTCTTTTGCCATTTCCATGTTAAGTATCTGTTTGGAAGTACTTTATCTTGTTCTTGAACAACTTTATATTGCAAACTTGATTTGTTATCTAGCTGAGATACAGTAAGTAGAATATGGTAGCAGTCACCTTTGGCAACATGGCCTTTCTGAGTAGGTATAGGAATTTACATCAGAGAAAATGTCTTAATACCTGTATCTTGAAACTTTCCTTTCCCAAGAGGAAGGTCATTTTAAAGCACAGAGGAAGCTGAGGTACATCTTTTCTGGTTTCTGTCTAGCAAACCTTGGTAACGTTCCTTAAATGAAGTTAATTCATGGAATATTTTGGGTTGGAAGGAACCTTTAAAGATCATCCAGTCCAACCCCCCTGCAATGCACAGACACAGCTTCAACTAGATCAGGTTGCTCAGAGCCCTGTCCAACCTGACCACCTGGAGTGTTTCCAGGGATGGGGCATCTACCACCCCTCTGGGCAACCTGTGCCAGGGTTTCACCACCCTCATTGGGAAAAATTTCTTCCTTAAATCTAGTCTGAATCTGCCCTCTTTTAGTTTAAAACCATTATCCCTTGTCCTGTCACTACAGGCCCTGGTAAAAAATCAGTCCCCATCTTTCTTATAAGCCCCCTTTAAGTACTGGAAGGCTGCAATACTTGAGAGTGTCCAAGAGCATGCCTGGAACAGTCAGCCTTTTTTTTGTTTCAATCATTAAATTTTTCTTCCCTCTGTTAAGAGCTGTGTTTTGTTGATTGGTTGCAGTCTGTGTTATGAAGCTGCACTGCCTACAAGCTCTGTCCAAAGACTTTCTGGGAATGGTATAGGTGTCCTTAAATTTTTGATCAATTGAGAAAAAGACTAGTTTTCTCTTGCTTTTTTTCTTGTTTTTTTTTGGTTTGCTTTTAGAAAGGTGGTATTCCTAACTCTGTAGGAAAATAATCTATGTTAAATGATTGGCTTGTTGCTAATGATTATGGCTGCTCTGTTGAGTTGCCCCTCTACCTTCAGTCTTCCAGATATTTAGCGTATGCTTTTGTAATTTTTATTTGTGTGTACAATTATGTGTTCTTGCAATGATTAAGAAGCATTGCTTCCTTCCCTTCCACAAAGTGAAGGAAAGAAAAGACTTATGTTCCAGGAGGGAGGGGTTTATGACCTAGCCTGCTTGGTTGATGGGAGGTGCACAGAATTCTGTTCGAGCTGTAATTATGTATTGAAAGAATTGACCAAGTGGATAATGCTAGGGCACTTTTCCTTACTTCTCAGTGGGGAGCTACCACTGGCAGGCAGATATGAGTGATATCCAGGCCTAACAGAAGACTAAATGCAAGGATCTAATATAGCACTTCTAAAATGCAAAAGTCCCAGTTTGGCAGATGGAGAGATGTAGTGGTTTTGGGGTATGCAGACAGTGAAGGGTACGAAAAATTGGAATTTTCCAAATTCTCAACAGGACTTACTCACAGTATCAAAACTTTAGAATGACTACGTTGGCCTGGTCCTCATGTGAACAGAGAGGCAGCTGTGGATAAAAAGTGATCTGAACAATAGTTGTCTTCCCTTGACATCAGGGGAGGGCTGCCTTTTCTTCCGGTTGTTAAAGCTTGTTTGTATGGAGAATGCAAATGAATCCCTCTTTGTGTTTGCGTGAGCCCATGAGGGTGAAATTTCTGGCACAGAATTGGAACTTTTGTGGATGTTGTAGAGTTTAAATGAAAATGTGCCTGAATTCTTTTGTTAGTAGTTGATCTGTGCAAATACTGGGAACAATGACACTCAACAGACTCCTTTCAAGTAATGGCATCCCTCTATTTTTAATGCCAAAGCTGTATCTAGCTGCTGAAGACTTTGTATGACAGTCCATAGTTCAGGACCTTCTAGTAAACTCCAGCCTGTCATACTTTCTTTTGCATCCATCCTTGCTTTGACCCAAATCTCAGTTATTTACTGAAGCCCATATTGTGTGTCCTGATCTCTGAATGTGGCAGATTCTTTTCAGAATTGGCTTTGGATGATGTCTTTTAGAAAAGCAAAAAGAAAGCTCTGCTGTTCTCCCTGCCCTGAAGTTGGGTCCTGTGTGTATTTCACTCAAAGATACTGTCTTTGGACAGAGTTTACCTTTCTATTGCAGTAATCCCAACAAGGATGTATAAGGCTTTCTTTTGTGGGTGTCTTGTCAGGCACAGTTAAGATCATCCATGTCTTTCTACAGCAAATACCACAATCATTACCTCCATGAAACATTACCTTTATGAAACAAATTTCCTCTTTTATGAACCAAGAGAGTAGAAGTGGATAATAATATGGTAGTATTAAATTTGGAAAAAACAAACTAATACAGTTGGGTAAAATAATCCAAGTTGTATAGTAGGTATGTATTAATGGTATCAAAAGTGTTAGACACTTCAGACTGAAGGGCTTAGAATTTAAATAAATACTGGAAATGAAATTTGGGGGCAGAAATGTGGCAATATACCCCAAATTGGGTGATGAAGTTTGTGACGGATCTTGTTAGTTCTGACTTTGAATACCTGTGATGCTTATCTTCCTGGATAAGTTAGGTGTTGCAGGACTCCTGGGAAATCTGTATTTTGGCAGTAACTTGGAGCAGGATGACTATGCTTTAAAAAAAAAAAAAGGGATGTGTTCACAGAATCCATGATGATACTTAGTTGAAATGGAATGCAACTTCCAAAGAAACAATACTGGAATATGTGGGATATGTTAATCATTAATCTTGGTTATTGACTAAGCTGAGAATGTTCAATGTGTTACTGCATGAGAGATATTTTTGGGACATCCAAGGAAGTACTCTGTGGAGTGAGAAGGTGGTCCTTTCTGTTCCTCTGTGGCAACATCTGGAAAAGGCTGTTCATTTTTATGGCCCTGAAGTTCACATTTGTGGTGAACAAACAGATAAAGTAAACAAGCAGAGGAAAAGGGTAGAGAGGAGATGGACTGACAAAAACAATAGGACAAGTAGGTGTTTTTATCCTGTCAGGATAGCAATTACAGCTCTATGGGTGGCTGTTGGTTTGCAATTTACTCTATGCATTGAGGGGGAAGAAAATTTCTGATCTTTATAATTTAGAATCATGATGGTGATTAGCCACAGAAGAAATCAATACGATTCATGTTCAAATTGAGTTTGCCAACTTGATTATTACACCCCCTACTTGAGATTTATTTTGAAAGCCAATTGGAATATTCTGCTTGCTGCTTATTGTAGCAATGTGAGCTATATTGAGCACGGCACACTGGAGATCTCTGATCTACTGCCTTGTTTCATCTGAAATTTAATTCAAAGTACTTGTGTGTTACTTCTGCAGCCTTATATTTTCTGGTTCAAATGTGACTTGCCAGGAACTGTACTTCTGCTTTTGTGTTAATCATGCATATTTTCAGTGTTTTACAAGTACATCTGCTGTCCAAAGATTTGCAAATCAAGATAATTAAAAATGGCAACTTAATAGATGAGATTGTAGAGTAACCATTAGTGAAGAGGGCAAGCTGATATTAATTCCTACGCAGAACGTCACTGAAAGCAGATGCAGGTTCTCTTTGAAGTCCAAAGAGCAATGGGAGTAAAGGCTGAAAACAATGTGGGTAGCAAGGTAGAGAAGCAAAGCACTGAAGTGATGGAAGAGGTGTAGAAGCCAAGAAGTGACAGCTGAGACACAGACATAATCCAAGACTGAGCATTAGATCAAACTAAGATAATGGATTCCTTTATATGACTTAATTCAGGATAGGGTTGGGGAGTCTTGTTCAGAGAAGATACAAAATTCAGCAGTTGTCTTTGTGATCATGATGAAGAGAGAAACAAAAGTGGAGAGTATACTACAAAGCTTACATTCAAGTGTAAATTATTTGGAGCAAGTGTGATCTTTCCATTTTGTGTGTGAATTTCTAAGGCAGTAGGTAATTAGAGTGTTACAGGCAGTGAACAGTGATAAAAGTTTACTTGAGTCTGACTCTAGTAAAAGAATGGGTAGGATGGTAGAAATCTCAGTTTAGTGATTGTGGCAAATAAAAACACTGGTGAAAACAATTGCATCAAACTGGCAGATGCTATGCAGTAAAACGCTCAATAACAAGACCATAGTGCTACAGGGTCCCCAAGAGTTACAGAAATGGGAGAACAATTGTTCGTCTTGTGATTCCAGTTAGAAACTGAAGAAGACATTGCAGATTTAAAACAATGGAAAACACAGCAAGCTGAATGTCCTATGGAGACCTGCTGGGGGAAAAGTGATTTGATTTTGATTGTCCTCCTGACTTGTGATGTTTTTGGAAATGAAGGGGTGCCAGAATGAGGGTACAGGGACTGCATGCTGTATTGAAGGATGCAGTGAATTAATAAGGAAAAAGTATTCTGTTTCACTTAACCAAAGGAAGGATGTTAGTGACCAAGGTCAGCCTATTTTTGGACAATTGGAAGAAGAAACAACTAAACCTGCTCAATGATACTTTCTAGTCATAAGAAACAAAAATCAGAATTAGAAAGCCCTGTATTGCCCCAATATGGCCTTTCATATCTGCAGTATTTAAATTACTTGGAAGAATCTGCATATGCTTTACAAATTCCTTCCCTCCATACAGGAAGAAATAAGCCTGGCATAAGTAGTTTTATTTGTATTTTTTGAAGCTGGAGCTAAACCACAGTGTCTCCATTTTTTATTATTTTTTTTTTTGTTTTTTTCACTCAGAGTGCTTCAGGCTTGCCAGGCCCTTTCACTTAAAATTGCCGTGCAGAATAGTTGCAACTTAAAAGTGATAGTAGCTTAGAGCCAAGCTTTGAAAAGGATTTTGTGGCTTCAAAGCTTTGTCGTTCCTGACAATCTTTGTGGCACCACCGCTGTAAAACTGCCTGCATCAGTAATTTTTTGAATTTGGTACTTCAGCTATGGTGTAGTTCTTACTACTTTCTTCTTCTGACCCTTGTCCTAAAGTGTTACTCTCTGTTGGCCAAAAAGATTTTTAAGCAACTATCTTATAATAATGTTGTATTTGACGTGAAAAGATGCTGTGCAGAAAGTGGGAAGTTGGATCTAAGCATCATCTGGAGAATAGGCCTGAGATGCTGCTTAGCTGTCTTTTAACTAAATCCTTATTTCATATCAAGTCTGCAGTACATTTTCCTAAAACTTTGACAAGCTCTGGGTTTGGTAGGCTTTTGGTTCTTACTTCTGTGAGCAGGAAGGGTATGGATGCCCTGAATCTAGGAGGGTTGCATGCCTGAGTTGTGGAATCAACAGGAGTGCCCCAGCTTTTCAGAAATGCCTCTGAATGCAGAGGGGATCCTACTGGTGCATGCGGAGTTGTGGTGAGGAGTGAGTATTACTCAGGTTAGGAATACAAGAGGTGGGAGAGGAAGTGGCTGTGGCTACTTAAATTCCTTTGGGAGGTTGATGAAATGCAGAATAGTGTAATGTTCACTTAAGTGTGATGTGGCTAAATAGTACCTCTGAACCTCTTATAGGTAGATTGAGAGTTGCTGTTCTTACTTTTACAGATTAAAGGCTGGAACCTGGCTATCAACCTCTCTTCAATCTGGTTTTGATATAGTGTTCTGACGTACACAACTCTGTTCTTAATGTACAATTCTTGTGTTCTCTCTGTCCTGTCTCCAACGAAGTATCTCTTTCCCCTGCTTATTTTACTCAGAAGAATTTGTTAAAATATGAAGCCCTTTCTGTTGATTCAAATGGTTGTTTCATCATGCAAAATGTCAGGTGGGTCTGTGAGTAAGGCTTGTGTGTTGATGTATGTTCTCTTTAAATAGCTAGAAACTATACCTAAATCCCTTGGTGTGTATTGGATAAGCTTCTCTCTGTTCAGCAGTATTACCTGTGACTTTGAGGCATTTTTGTTAATTGATCTTGAAGCAGGCCGTGTGGCTTTTGTTTGAATTAATTTTAAAATTGCTTTTTATCTACTCCCTAAAAATCACATGTGCAGCATTTTATTCTGTTAAATGTGGCCTTGGTTTTGGGTTGTTTTGTGTTTTGGTTTTGGGTTTTTTTTGTTTTGTGGTTTGTGTTGTGTGGTTTTTTTTGGGGTTTTTTTTTTTTTTGCTTAGTAGAAATAGTTTATTTAAAACACTCTGGTACATTGATTTGTAAGGATTGTGGAAAGCCATAAATATAAATTGAAAAGAAACCAGAGAGGTTTTGTTGTTTGTTTTTTTCAAAATGGTGATCCAGGATATACTAGTAGTGGTGGAAGAGAACAGTCTGGATAATACTCCTGAAAATTGTTTTTTACAGCCAGAGCTGCATTGCCATTACAAGTAGACAGCAGATGGCAGCATTAGACAACATGTGCTTTGTCCAGGTAGCCAGAAATCAAATGATTGCTTTCAGGTTTCTTTTGTTCTCCCCCTTCCCTTTTTTCTTTTTTTTTTGTTCTGTTTTGTTTTGTTATACAAAGTAATGAGGAGCTCTACATCTGAACAATCTACAGGTTTCATCCTTCTCTTAAAAAATTAATTTATGAAAAGATCTCTGTTTGTGCATGGTGCAATGTGCTAAGAAATCGTTCTCCAGAGTGAAAATGGAATTTCTTTGCAGGAGGGTGCAGAGTGAGGGGAGACACTGTTATTTTACTTGACTTAGGAGGTTTTGTCTTATCCCAAATCACATATATCTGTCCTTCCTCTACCTATGTACAGTACAAAATGTCATCTGGAAAAAAAAAAATTAGTCATAATGTAGCGGCAAAACTGTTGCCTGGAGAGTGTGCCTGCTGAGAGCCAGACGCAATTTGGAAACAGTAATAAGTTTCCCTTGATATGATTATTTTCCCTCTGCTTTAAGGGGGAGAGAGGATGGAGAAGTGTTTGTTCCTAATGGGAGTGCCCTTGAAAGAACAAGTAGGCGCAATCAAGGGAAAAATATACATATTGTGCAGTTAAGATTGCAGTTGTTCTACAGACTAGAATAGATTCTAGTTAAATTAGAAAAGAGGTGGATTATGTGCCTAAGTTCAGTGCAGCAAATGTCAGCATCTCAGCTGTGATGAGCAGTGTGTGATGTTTGTAGCATGAGATTATTTTAGGGTGATTAGTCAATGTCTTCATTAATTTAGTGGGAAGCAAGGCACTTGTACCAAATGTATACGATCCTTAGTGCAAAGTATGCATTAAGCACCTTTTTTCAATACTGCTGCATATGAGTAAGACCCCATAATTTTTTGGGGAGCAAAATGAAAAATGCACCTATGTAGCATTACCTACATTGGATGTTGAAAGTCATCTTCGTTTTGCTGTCTCTGCTGGCAATATCCAATTACTCCTGCCTTAAGGAAACTGAATAAAATACTGTTGTCCATTTATGGCAGTCTATAAATAAGGTTGCTGCAACGCAGGAGAAAATTCTTTTGCTGTCCTAAATAGCATAGTTTTTTTTTTTATCATGTAAGGGGGAGTTGGCATAGTTCCTTTTGTAGTTTGGAAATATATCAGGACCAAAGTGGTAGGCTTTGAAAGTCATCTAGAAACTGTGAAATATCAACTTCTCCCTTCAAAGAAGGTCCAGGTAGATTTGAAGCGGGTGTAAAACTGCGGGTGTGAATGATCCTTCCCCAAGCCAGTGAAAAAAAACAAAGTGGAGATAAATGGAATGATTTTTAAATGTTTATTACTTGTTCATAATGTAAATTCCCAACACAGTAGCTATGACACTGTCAGTATTGTACTGGACCTGATGGTAATGAATGTTGTAACATTTATCTTTGCTTTTTTGTCACTTTTTTATAGCTTTTTTTACTTTCAGAAATTCCTGATGAGAGAATCCTTGGTAAATCAGGGCTTTGTATTCCAAGTTGCCCATTACATTAGTGCAAGTCTGATGTATTATTCAAGCAAATCAGTAATTAAAGATTTAAGCCTTTGTCGGTTAGCTGTAATGACTTCTTCTAGCCAAATTTCTAACTGTAGTTCACCCAGTGGTGTGCTGATCTGTCTTGTCCCTTCCTCTAATATATCGAAGCATTTTCCCATGAAAAAGAAAATAAGAGGACCATCTTCCTTGAGATGTTAGGAACGTGGCAGCAGTACAAGTGTAATCTGAAGGGGTTTGTACTGGTCATTGTAGTCCAAAAGAAAAGCAAGCTGTGATTTTCACACTTCGAATTTGTGGCACAAGGCACTAGGTGGCCATATATGATCCGTTCCAGTCTTGATTAGCTGATGTAAGTAAATCTACTTCTGCTTTGGATAGCTGGTGCAGAAGTGCCAGCCTCCATACATTTCTGTGGCATGGTAGTGTGGAGTTCCCCTAACTTTCATGCCAAATACCAGATCAGGATGTGCTGTAAACAGCTGATTTGGAACACTCACTTTTTGGGACTGAGGTTCAGAAGTCTGCCCTGAAAAGCATTTATTCTGTGTCTGCAATGCATTTTCTTTTAACTGTAGTTTGCCCAACTCTTACTTGTTAGCTGTTACGAGTTTTAGAGTTCTGTCATTTTCTGTATATGTTTCTGCAGCATTTTTAGCATTTGTACATTAAAAACAGTGCAAGACCATATTATGCAATACCAGTGTAAGATTCACAGATTAGCACAGGTTAAATTGTATATTGCCAATATATATTGGACTTTAAGAATATGATTTTTTTTGATGACATTTTCTTTTCAATTTCAATACAGACTACAAGAAACAGAATAATTTTTAAAACCTTTTCAACTAAGGTGAATCTTCTGTCAGTCAAAATGTTCTTTTATGGGTTTTATTTTATGTTCCTTGCTTTATTGTTTGTAAATCTGTTATCTTGACTTTTGCTAGCAAACAAAATATTATTGCTAATTCTTGACTCTTGCTAGGAAAGAAAAGATTATTGCTAATTCTGTGTTTGGGCTTAGACTCTTCCAAAAATGTGATCATCTTTTTGCAAGGGCAGAGGATTTATGAGGAATGCTGCAAAGATAGCCAAAAAAATATTTGTCATTTGAATGAGAACATCTAAATCTGTTGGATTTGAGCACAATTTACTGAATTTGGCTTCGGGTTACATGTTACATGAGAAAAGCTGCAAGGACTTGCATACTATTGACATCAGAAAACCTGGGCAAACTTTTATTAAAAAAAGTGTAAACCCCCAAATATTAATACTTTCCTAGTGCAGCAGTATACAGACTTACCAGTGTCAATGAATATTGTTCTGCTAGTATATTTCTTATTTCATGCTTCATTTTCTCTTCTCCCAGAGCTAGAAGTGTCATAAAGTGTTTTGCATTATAAGTACTAGGGATATTGTGTAGCGACAGTATTTGCCATGTTCTAAGAAATAGAAGATGCACAGTGAAATCTAGGAAATTGAATAGGCAGTTCCACCTCTACCATTTTCCAAAAGAAATTGTGTGGGTATCGGGAAGAAACTGTATGCCGATGCCTCTTTCCCCCGTCTCTTTTTTCCCCATGCAACAAAACTGATAGATACACTCTATATAGATAGGTCTGTACGTAGGCTTTGCATATTAGTGTTCATGGTGGTTAAATATTCAGGTTCAGCCTAGCTATCAATAGGTGGGGAAGGGGAAAAATACAGTAAAGTAGTGGCTCAGCTTCTTTCAAATGGGTTTTAATTGAGCTTGTTGTGATAAAAAGCTAATACTAGTTCTTTCCTAGAGATGACAAATTCTATGTTCCTGTTGTAAACTGAGAAGATAGGACTGTAGTCAGGCTTGTAACAAAATATGGGACCAGGCATTTGCTTGCTGATGAAGTATTTTAAATACATTGAGTTATACTGGGAAGAGGAAAAAAGCCACTTATTTTTGTAACAGATTGTACACTTAAGGGTAACAAATAGGAACACTATGGGTGTTGCTAGACAAATATTTTTAAGAGGGTTGTTTCCCGCTGTAGTTCTTGGAACAGGAAGTAAACATCTGTATCAGAGAGTATTTGCTGTTACCACTGATAATTGCAATGATTCTCTTCTATGAAAGCTACTTAACTCCAACAACCTATTTAACTACGTATTTTAACATATTTGTATGAAGTGCATACAAATAAGGTCTATTTTCGGTAGTATTCTATACTACTTTTCTGCATTGATCAGCTGTAATACATTCGGAGTACTTCTTTATATCATTGAAATAAAAGATTTTATGGCATCTTAAGAATGAATGTTTATGCTTCCAGCTTCTTACATTTTTTCCCCCAAGTTTTCTTTGATCTACGTATGGCAAGGTGGAGAAAACGGATAGTCCTAGGGACCAATGGTGTTCAAAATACCAGTGTCTGAAAATGTTGCCTCAAATTGGAAGATTATTCAAGCAGAACAAATGAGAACCAAAAATGCAGATTCCATCAATAAGTCTGCACTTCATGTCTCACTGAAGCAGGGAACGTTAATAGATCTCCTCATGTTACTCTCTCTGGTTAGCTATATTGGGAAAAAAATGAGCCTTTCCTGCTGATGAGTTAGAGGTGTGTGCATTAACAGTCACAAATGAAATGTAAAGAAGTTGGGCAGTATTTTCTTACTATTCCTGTTGTTTGTATTCATATTTGAGTGCATTTAAAAAGGGTTGTAATGTTTATTTGTGAATATCTTGTGCTTAGAGCTTGGGAATTTATCTTCTCACAAGGATTTCAGGATAGGAAGTGGCAGTATTGACAATAGTGCTCAATTTATTCTTATCCTCCAAACTGGAAAGTATTTACCTACTAGAACACCACTGAAACTTAAGTGTGGTTTCCCCCCCACCTCCATTTTACAACCTTGGAAACTCTGGCAGACTAATAGGCTCAAAACAGTCACACAAGAGTGGATCTTATTCAGTGGAGTGTAAGTGGAACTTTTTCAGTTAGTGAAAAAGCAAAACACAGGAAAATCTTTGTATAAGTATCTATATGACTGAGTCTGTGAGCTTCAAAGGTCTTGCATCTGAGGAAGGTGATGACATGAAGAAAGTGTTCAGCCTGGAAGATCATGTAGACATCAAGAGAATTGGAAACCAAGTCAGCAAAGTAACATTTTTAAAGAAAACATTGTGTAAGAAAAATAGTAGAAGATATGTTGAAACCTATGTTTAACCTTAAAGGTTTTAGGAACAGAAGGCATGATGGTGAGAGCTCGAGGAGGAACCAAAAGGAACAGTTAAGGTCATAAATATGTGATGATAACTGTAGCAGAATATTAAGTAAAAGAGAAGCTGGACTTTGTAGGACTGAGTGAGGAGTGGATCATGAATTTCTGCGTAAGGTACCATGGAGAGAAGCATTACATCACTGACAGGCTATATCTAGCACTTATGTTATGAAAGCTGAGGGCATGCATTTATACTGGGAGCAGTTCTGCTGCTAGATTTAACATTTCTCTTAGGGGTGTGTACACCGCCTTTTTGATTTGGTGCTGATTTCAGTAGAGGCTGCTTCTCTAAGTGAAACTCAGGATCATCAGTCTTGCTATAAGAACCAAGCCTCACTAATAGATCTATTTCTAGCTCTTCTAGTTGTGAAGAAGGTGGCCCTTTCTCTCTCAATCAGTATGCTGCTGAGTTGCATGTCCTATGGCTATGCAGACTGAAAAAATATTGAAGAAGTCTGAGCTGCAGCATTCATCTTTGAGAGGTGACTAGACTTCCTTGCCTCTGTCCATCCATTTCAACACCAAACCTTCCACTGAAAATAAAAACTATTCTTAAACATAATTCAGAGCCTCATAATAAAACGTGTCATGTGGTTAACCTTTAATACAGTGTAACATTTAAACATATTTTGCATATTTTTCTGGTAAATTACTACATAAATATTTAGATTAGGTGTGAATAGGGATATGGCATTATTTATGGATCCATATTTCTCTGGCATTTCGGATACATGGTTGTTTTGCTCCTTAATAAATTCAGACATTAAAAGAACAAGCACATACAAAGTGCTAATTTTAAAGCTTTACAGCTCAGGGGAGAAAAATCTCCACATGTTTTGTTAGAACTGCTTGTCATCTCCTGTTGCATGATAGAGAAATCATTTAAAACACTTGCAGTTGCATTAAGCTCCTTTATTTCTGATACTTGTCATGGAGTGACATGTCTCACCTGCTAGTGCAGATTGGTAGCAGAGCAACCTGTCAGATCTGAAGATGTTTTGGTGCTGTCTGTTCCCTCACTTCAGAGGCAGATGTGTTATGGTACACTTACTGCTTTAATTTTTGCCCCTATCTTGCTTCAGTTCTCTCTCACTGTAATCCTTGGAAGGGGAAGGCAAGAATATATGAAATGCCTTAGTGGTGAAAACTGTCAAAGAGAAAAGCACAGGTTCATTTTTTTTTTTTTCTCTCGTTTAGCTACAGATCAGACTGTTAGGGAGACTGGCCACAAAGCTATATTGCCAGTACAGGGCACAGCAGTTCAAAAAATGGTCCTGAAACAATAGGATGGCAAGCTGTTGTGGGA
>NW_010548152.1:56044-81332 GCF_000687285.1 Phaethon lepturus
TTCTCTTACTTGTGCTTCAGACTTCTGTGAAGTTATGTAAATCATGTACCTTCTCTGTAGCTCGCCTTCCCCTTTATGAAATGTGATCTTCCTTATAGAGTGAACATACAAGGATGATGACAGTAAATCCATTGATACCGGTAAGCTATTCTGATACTGCAATGATGAAACTTCCTAGCTATTAACACAGGAATAATTTTCCATTTGAGATGGAAAAGGTATGGGTGTTTCCCTGAGCTGTTGAAATTAGAGAGATACTGAGCAGCTCTTCTGCAGTCTTGGCTTCTAAATTAATCCTGCACTATATAAGTTAATTCTTTGGGAGCTATCAGTCCTCCATGGCCTCCATGATGATTATCAATGAGAACACCTCACTGAATGTTTATGCTTTAGTACCTGGGGATTGGTAGAAGTATCACTTGAGATCTGTAGGATCTTGTATTCCAGTTCACTGAACTGTTCACTGAACAGTCTTGTGTTTTGAACTTCTGCAAGGAAAGTAGCTTTCTAGATTTTTATTTTTTCTGTATGTTCCTCTTTTTGAAAGCCAGTCAATTCTAGTTTAGGGCTCTTGCAAGGTGTTCATATACACTAATTTTCCTTTCCTACCCGTTGGCAAGAAACGGGCATTCCCATATAGCTTGGTGTGCAGGTTACCTTGGTGACCTATTGGTGTGGAAAATACCCCAAATTTCTCTGATATTTATCCCCTATTGTATAAAATCTTTTAGTGTTGAATATTTTTCTCCATTTCCTTGTTGTGTCTTTGGTTTGATGGCTCAGAAATTTATTTTAATCAGGATAATGTGTTTTACAAGAAGGCCTTTTCAGTACCTGACTTCACTAAGGTCTTCCAAGCATCCATGGTGTCATTATCTGCAGACCCACTGGATCACAGATTTTTCTGGTTTTGTTTTTATGGAGAGTGGTTGTATGCGTGGAGGCATCATACTGTGATTCTGACTGTATTCCAGTAAGTAAAGAAGTTGACAAAGAGCTATTTGCTTGCTCAAATGTTAATCCTGTCAGAGGAGGGTATCTAAAAGTATCATTTTCTTGCTGCTGGTAGCTGTCTTTATTCAAACTCTTTTCAGCTATTTTTTCTTCTGATGATCACTTCCGAGTTTAGATTTTGGAATTCCTGTCTTATGGAGTAACGGCACTCCAGCATTGATATCCTCAAGGCTAACACTTAACAATGTTTCTCTAAGGGGAATGGAGAATGTGGGGGGAAAAAAGTCCTAGCTTTGGAGAAAAGCTTTTCTCTCTTCCCCACTAACACATTAGACTTCCTTGGCTGATACGCATCCAGCTGGATATCTTGGCAGTGCTCCATGTAAGAAGATGAGATTACCTCCAGAATGCCAGCTATTCTTCTGTGGTAATAAATGTGAGGGTATAGGAATGAGTGTTTTTCTTCCAGGAGTTTGCACTTCCAGAGCCCCATGAAACCTGAAGTAATGTAAACTTCCAAAAAGACAATAGTAACTGTGAACGGGTCACTGTCACTCTGGGGATAGGCTTCCTTGCTTTCCTGGCAAGACCCTTTTTCTAAGACAAAGCTAATTAGCCAGAGTAAACACCTCTGCCTCCATGAATAGTAGAAAATCCCAGGAGCTATATATTTGGCTCCTGGAAGTTAAGTCTTTGCAATCGGTACATTGTAGTTGAATCATTCCAGGTAATTCGTTTTCCTTCTCTTCAGTGAATATTAACCATTTGATTTGGAAATCTTTTTGTGCTGGACAGGGTAGCTACAGAAAGTCAAGTGTGAAGGGAAGGGGTTTTTGTTACTGTGTTTTCTAACAATTTATGAGTGGTAGCAATTATCTTCAGATGGTTGGAGAAGACATATCTTCACTATACTTAGCAAATTTTAATATATTTTACCTGTTAGTTTTACTATGATGAGAACATAAAATGTCTGTATGGGGTCAAACCACCAAGTCTAGTGGTTTAGCTCTGACAGTGGCAATAACCATGCGGCAAAGTAACAGGATAAGCAAGTAGCAATAATTGCCCCAAGGAGTCTCCCTATGTCCAGAAACCTTAATTCAAAGATGGAATCAGAATCTGTCTCTGTGTGTGTGGGGGCACTGGGTGGTTTTTTTTGTTCTTGTTATGAATTTGTTTAGCTGAGTCCCTGTAAACTTTAAACCTTCACAACCTCCTGTGGAGAGCAGTTCCACAGCTTAGGGGAACTCTGTGAAAACTCTTGTCCTTTTATGTGCCTGGAACCTGGTGGGTAGAAGTCCAGAAAAGCTTGTAAACACCTGATTCCATTTGTTCAGTTTCTGCACAAATGCATGTTCTCTGTTGTGAAATGCTTCCAATAGAAATTTTCTGTCTTACTGGGTCCTGTATTTATCTGGCTCATAACAGTTCTCCTGTTTGTGCGAGAATAAGGTCCAGCCTGATCCCTTTGCTCTACTGAGAATATAAAAATTATATTTTTATTATCTGGTATTTTTATTATCCTATTATCTGATTGCCTCCCCTTTATATAATATTAAGGCACATTGTTCTAGGCTGCCTGGTATATCTTCAGACACAAATGTATGTAATCTGGGACAGCGTTGTACTGTCTCTATCAGACAGCTTCCTTTTTTTCTCTGATGATCCAGAGCTGGAGAATTTTAAAATGCCTGGTAATTTGAGGAGCTGTGGTTCATTTTATCTACTTCTAAATCTCAGATTTTCAGGAGGAAAGAATATCATTATTCATTAGGTTGGGAAGGTAGTTTCCTGTCTTAGAGCATGTGGAAGTGTTCCCTTTTGGTCTGTGTGTGAGGGAACTGAAGTCAAGAAATGAAATATGGAGTGTTGGCAAAACAAATTATTTTTATTTTTAATTTGTCTTAAACAGCCCCGTTTACCTAGCCATGTCTTCCATATTATTTTTGAGTACTGTCACTGCAAAAAAAGCCTACCACCAGGAAGAGCAGCAGAACACACCCTGTTTCTGACAATACTATTTGAGACCTTAGTGCTGTAAATGATGTAGAAATGTGCATGTGTTAATGAGGGGTATAATAGGTTTCAGTGAAAGTGGGAGATAAGATGTGTTAATCTTGTATATTAAATAGTCCTACAACAATGAACCTTATAATGAGGCTCTTATTAAATCTTTTCTTCACTGGCATCAGTTCAGTGCAACCAGTGCTTTTCAGTTTGGTGTGTTTCAGGCCAGTTTTTACAAGAAAGAACCCAGTTTCTGAGGCCTTTGTTATTTTGAAATTCTTATCTAATTAGAGGTGTGTACAGCACGTGATGGAAAAGAAAATCTTTGGAGCACTCTGACATGGAATACTTTCCTTTTTTTGTGTTTGGGGACGCCTCCTTTAAAATTAGCATTAGTGCGCTTCTATGGAGTTTGGTTTGACCTCAGCTGCGTTTTAGGAAAAGGAGCATTGCGTTTCTCTCATCAACAGTGTGCAAACAGATTGTGTTCTAACAAGGTTAGAAAGACTGTCAAAATAGCAATAGTTTTAAAAGAAAATATTAAATTATCTAGAATGATCTGCCGTTTTTACATTTTGTGCTGTTCTAGCTATAACTCTGAAGGCAGTTCCATAAGAAAGGCAAGATTTCTTGACTTACTGGCATTTAATTTTTTTCAATTTTGGTCCAGCAATGTTTACAGATTTTTTATCTCTCCACTTTGCACCATTTGCAGATAGTCAGATTAAAATCTACGTGTTCCTGTCTGAGTTTGTTCTAGTTTAAAAGGGTGAAAAAAGAAAGTTGAAATACCCAAGCCTGATGCAGTGTGAAAGATACGAGAGGCAACTATATGAAGAAGCAGCAAATGAAATCCCCATAGTGGCCAGGTTTCCTTTCCTGTACAGACCCGAACAAGGGATCTCTTGTTCTGAGAGTGGTGGGAGCTTGGCTGAAGGAAAGTCTGCTTTTCTCCAGCAGCATTAGTCCCATTAGAGGGCTGTAAGGAAAAGGTTCAGCAAGAGACATCAAGTATATGAAATTAAGAGTGATGATTGATTGTTTCCTGTGAGGAAGCAACAAGACAGACACCACTGTGTATTCTCAGCTGATGTCCATTCTAATAGTAACCGAGACCAAACCTGATTCGCTTTGTTATAAAATGAGTTGATGTTTTGTGATCTTACATTCTCATTCCCTGCAAAGCAGACCCCTTTTTTGATTTACTATGCATGTTCTTTAATTGAGATGGAGATGCTGCAGCTCTGCTCTCAATAAGTTCAGGTTTTACATTCCATTTCTCTTTTCCCTCTTCATCCCCTTTCCTCCATGCATCTGACTCTGAGCTCACATTTATCCTGTTAAATAACTCCTCTTACTGTGTCTACATGTAACAGGCTGAGCATCCTTTCTCAGATACCTCAATTCCCATACAAGCTAAAAGCACCTTATCTCTCCTCGGGCTTCTGCCAGGAGCTTTGTTGTCAAATTAAAGTAAAGAACATGGCTGTTTTAATATCGAGTAGTACTGATATGACAAATGGCTTTGTGTAAACAGTAATGGTAGCTAATGTGAAAGATTTTTTTATTTCTCACAAAGGCCTGCAACTAAACCAGCAAGTATTTCCAGTGATGGGTATTTTATGTGAAGTTGTGACAGCCTGTATGGATGGAAGGGAGTGTAATTTGACGAGGAACGGTAGCAGGAGGATTGCACGGTGGATTTTCATGTTTCAAAGCGATGTGTTAGATCCCTCTCTGTAAGAAAATTAACCTCAAAATTGGACAAGCGCTCTGTGCAAGTTCGGTTAGGAGAGCGGTAATATCCAGCGAGGTCACTAGGTGGAGCGACAGGTTTATTTTTCTTGTCGCAGGGGCTGCCCAGTGCTTTTGTCGGCTTTACAGATGCACATATGGTAGAATATTATCATTTTATGGTTACAATTATGAGCAATTTGATAGAAAATGAAAGCTAAATTATGCAGTGTTCCTTTTATTTGTTTAATTTTGCACTCTAAATATGTAAAGGGAAAAAATAGCACTCTTTTTTTGTGGATGGTGATAGGTGCAATACATTCTTTTGGCTTCATATTCTAACACAGCACAGGTTGAGATTATTTTCTGACGTACATGATGAAAGTGTGATATTGTTCTCAGATGCTGGGACTGTTTTACACAAAAATTATATATGGCTGAATCTCCAGGCTCCTTTTTTCCGTAAAAAAAGGATCATATATTTACCAGCTGATAGACAAATACATAAGTAACAAGTTCCGTAACAGTTTCTATTGGAAGAGTCTGGGTGGCTGTGCTGTCTAAGCAAATGCCAAGGGAAATCTTTAAATCCTGAAAGATACGGTAGATGTTGGCAGAGCTCCCCTGAAAGGAGCGTGTGTGTTCTGATCAAACTCTTTCTTGCCAGTGCAAGAAAATCTCCTGCCATCACAGTTCTTAAGCCAAAAGTAAAAAAAAATTATGCCCCATTCCAGGACCAGTAGCCTGTTATGATGATCTGTGGGATCTGTATTTTGTGTGCTCAGATTTTCAGTTTTTCTGTCATCCGATTCCGTATTTTCATTATTATGAAAAGACATGTTTTCACCAGTGTGTGTAGTGGCATACTTTGCCTTTTCTGTGTTGCATTCTTCCCTCCTTTTCACTAGAAGAAATTTGTAAGCACAGTCAGGCTGCAGAATAAATCTTTATTTTCTTTTTTCTTTGCTTGTAAGTATCTTTTTGTTTGTATTAATGAAGATAAGGCTGGAGATGTGTTTTCCACTTGGAATGGAAAGTGCAGGCTCTGAGGTGGTTTTTGCATTTATTGATCCAGGCACATCTGCTGGCATATGATGGCATGTGATATTTTTGTCCTTACGCACCTTTGAACCAGAGAACATGGCAGATAAGCTGTCCGGTTTGATTGGCATAGCCTGTGGAAAGGATTTTCCATACACAGGATCAAATCCCATACCCTAACCTGCTTTTGCATTTTGCAAGTATAATAGGGACTTCTCTGAGGTCATGTGCTATGTTGGGAATTAGTTTTAGGTTTAAATGCTTTCCTTGCTCTCTTTAAATCATACTGGATATCTTTTTGTTTGGCCAATTTTAGATGCACTGTATTTATATTGTGCATCTCAGTATTTTTCAGTATGTTTAAAGCAACCTTGGGAATTTCAACATCTAGGTGGAATAGAACATCTTGGTAGGTCATATAAAACTCAGTGTGTCTATAAAAGAAATTAAAAAAATTACAAGTCCTAGGAATAAATCATCCCAGAGGATTTAACCAGGGTCAGAACCCTTGTATCTTTCATTCAGTGTTTTTTTTTTTAGGATCAATTTTAACAGTTTGCCTACAGCTGGGATGGGTGGACATGGAAAGATTATTTTTTAAAAATAAGTCATTTGGCTGTTTAGGAAACTGTGGTTTTTATTACTGTTACTATCTGACATCAGTAAGTTCAGAGACTAGATTTGAATTTGATGTTTTACATATGCTTCCTGAAAACTCCAAAGACTGCCCTGGCTTTGTCCCTAACTTTGTTCTTAACTCTGTAGCTTTTCTTTAGGTACGTAACCATAACTTAACTAATTTGTATGCACCATATGCAGTCTTGGCTCACTTCAAAGTGTAATCAAGTCATGAACTAATTACAATACCATATTCCCAAAGAATGTAAATTTAATTTCCCTTCCAACAGAATGGGAAAGTATTAAGCAATTCCTTTATATTAGAGATGTGGCATTCAACAGCATAATGCTGATGCTTCAAACAGAAGTGAAGTTCTTAACTTTTGTGAACCTTGTGACCTTTTTCCCTATGCATCTTCCCTTTTTATTCTTGCATCTTGAGTTAATTTACTGACTGGATAACAACATTAAAATATTCAAGTGTAAATTAGAATGTAAGTGTTTGGCCTCAGATTGGAGATCACTCTATCTTATTGTATGTGACTTGCTTCTTTATAGTGTTTTCAGAAATGTGCTTCCTGAGCATTTTGGATCAGAAAGAGATTGTGTTTTGAATTGAAGGCTCACAAGGTTCAGACCTGCACCAGATGATTTTTTTAATACATTGCAAAGTGGACGTGCAGAAAGTTCCCTACAGGTCCTTAGCATCACTGTGCCAAGGAGTCCACATAAACTCAGTTATATAAGAATGAGCGAAGTGAAGTTGTTCATAAAACATTTTATTACCCTCAGTCTTTGCAGCATCTTCAGAGTTTAGATAATAAACCTTCATAGAAGTTACTCGTCTTTACCCTTTCACAGAACAATGATTCACATAGGTTCAAGCCACTTATTTTATTTCTCTTAATTTTAAAGGCAGAAGAAATGTGTTAGGGTTGATTTTGTTCTGTGCCTGGGTAGTTTGATTTTTGAAATGCAGTCCTGTTGTTGCTTTTTTCAGATGAGGTTGTCAAAGTGCAGGACTGTATATGTATTAAACACAAGTTTAATTTTAAAATTAAATGTGGGTCAGCTTCCAGTGAGGTATGTAATTGTTTAATACTAAAGGAAAGAGCTTAGAATATCTTAGTTTATACTTTAAAGTGTTCCTTTTAGATGTTAATTCATTAATATCAGCAGTTTATTTTTATTCATATGACTTTTCATATGTAAGTAGTTGAAGCTGCACTATTTTAATCCTTTATTTGGTTACAAAGAAGAGAGCCTGAAGGTGGAAATCAGAATGACACACATACTGCTTCTTTCCCAAAAGGCATGGTATCTTTTGCCTATTGATATGCAAAATATTAAGGTAGAAAATAAAACTTATTGCCTCGTGTCAAAATACTGAAAAATATATGCTTGGGTGATGCATGGGAAAATGTGGGCCTACTTCAAGCTGAGCGCGCTTGTAGTGCAGTTTGCTAAAAGGCTGTTGTAGGCCTTTAGGGCTCTGCAGACTCTGCAAATTCTGTTCCCTTGTATTATGAGCATTTAAATGTAGCTTAAGCCTTATTGTAGATACAGATATGGTATTATACCTGTATAGTATTGGAGACCCAGATATGTTGGGTCATTGAGCTCGGTGAAAGGCTTTCTTATGCTTGCAGCAGCATGTTAAGGCATTTTTGGGCTACTGAGTAACAGTTCGGTAGGATGCCATAGTAGTATGAAGTGCCAAAGTTACAGATGCAGAGGTGTGTCTATTAAAAAGATGTGAGCTTGTTTTGACATTGTTCAGGTTGCCAGACACAGTCCAGCTGCATCCTGGAAACGGTGTAGTGTTGGTGTTGCAGCCAAACTGAGAAAAAAATCCCACAAAAACATAAAAGCAAGGCAAATTAGATCAGGCATGAAGTGCTTGGTGCTCTGTACTGTGGCTGTGCACAGGTCCTTGAATAGGTCTAGCTTATGCACACCTAGTTGTAGGGCAGGAGGACAAGATCAGGTCTGCCCGCAACTTAACTGGATAGATTTTTCTTTGGAGACCAAAGACCTCTTTTTCAGTGCTCAGCCTAGCTTCAGCAACTTAGTAGCAGTGGTACTTTCTCAGCACCTCCTTCTCAGTCTAGTTTTGTCTTGAAGGGACTACCTGAGGCAGTGAAGAGAGCTCAGTCTTTGCTGAAACTGCCAATATGATGATAACTAGTCAGCTTTCTAGATGCAAACCTTTAAGCAGGAGTTAAAAAAAAAAAGTGCTTTGTGGCTACTAGGTCATGATTGCAGATGTCAAAAAACTTTCTTCATCATGTGCTGAAATCATATCCCTAAAGATTTCTTGTCTCTCTACAGCAAAGTGTAAGTTATTGCTATCTTATTTAAATTTAAATCTAACTTCTGTCTTGAGTTTTTCCTTCCTTTGCTTGCTTTATTCATAAAATCATAGAATTTTTGGATTGGAAGGGGCCTTTAAAGGTCATCTAGTCCAACCTCCCTGCAGTGAGCAGGGACATCTTCAACTTGATCAGGTTGTTCAGAGCCCTGACAGCCTGACCTGGAATGTTTCTAGGGATGGGGCATCTACCACCTTCCTCTTTGCATATCTGTAATAGCTCTAAGTCTCTAGAGAATCTTCCACTGAATATAGAGGCTGATGAAACTGTAGCATTCTGTTGCTGAAGATGGAGATTTAGCTCTTGTGTTCTCTTCTGGATGTAGATCAGAGTATGCAGCCTTGAATGAAAGAACGGTCCAAGTCAGAGCTACAGTCAGGGACTATAGGTATCAGTCATCCCTGGGCATCTTGTTCAATGCTCGGGAAGTCTTTTAGGGCTTGTCTGCATGGGTGAATGCAGGCAAACTTGCACTCTAAGCTAATCAGGTGCAAGATGAATCTGGTCTGGTGGTGCTGTGCCTGAGCTGTGCTAACTTACCATACTGCTGTTAAGACTTGTGTCCTGGAGCTGGCTTGTGGAGCGTGGGATTGCTGGGCTGCACCTGTGTTCACAGACATGCCCAAAGACTCCCTGTGCCACAGTTTTTCCATGTGTAAAAAGGGAACACTAGAGCTTCTGCCTGTACCAAAAATGCTTGTGACAAGCCATTGAGGAAGGAGTCACTAGGTGAGGAGTTCTCACAAACACTCTGAAAATACAAAAAGGCCTTTGTTATTAGGTTGATTGATTGCCAAAAAATCTCATTAGTAGTGTTGTCTTCACTTGCTAATAGCTTCTAGAAAACCTTTTTCCAGCCCCAGGTTTCTGTGATTGGAGGCTACTTTAATTATTTTTTTTCTTTAAAATAAAGTGAGGTAAAACTAAACATTTCTTCTTGAATGATACAGGCTAAAAAAACCTTTCTAAAGACAAGGTCCTCTACCTTATTTCCTTTCTTTTTTTTTTTCTAAAAGTGATCTAAGAAAGACAGAACTTCAGCAAATACCTCTTGTGGAGCAGTGTTGTGTTGGCTTCATTTGAAAACTTCAACTATAGATGAAGAGATCAATGGGTGTTTGAACTGCTGTAGCGTGAACATTGCTCACAGAAGGATGTAGAGACTGATGTGTAGAATTCAAAAGCTTTCTAGGAAGTTGATGAATGCTCTAAACCAAAACATTTCAGATTTTAATCTGGGCTTCACTTATAGTCAAAGAAGCAGTGCAAACAGTGTAATGGGAACAGTACAGAAGGTCAGTGGGTATGCTAGAGGTTGGCACTTTTTCTCCCACCTATTTTTTTGCCCCTCCCCCCCCAGTTTCTGGGGAAGCAAGGAATGGTAGCTGTCTCTCCTACCTCAGCTTGTCAGAGGGCTTAAAGTATTTCAGCAAGGAGTAAGCTAGGAGTAGTTGCTGTAGTCATGTTTTAAGCCTGAGGCTTAAAAGTGGAACTAGAGAAAGAATAGGGTAGAGACTTTGCAAGGTGGATGGACACTAGCAGTTGCTGCTGCTGAAAAAAGTGTTTTCCATCTCCCAGCTGCCTGTTCCCTCTGCTCCCTTTATTCCAGCTCTTGTGCTTGACTGACCCTTAGCCTTGCTGGGTCAGTTTGTTGAGCCCTTGGAGCGAGTGAGAGATTTGGAAGAGCTGTAGAGCTGGTGCAGATGGAGGGAGGAAGGGAGGGAGACTGTGGGGCTGAGTGTGTCTTTGGCAGCAGTTGAGTATTAGGTTGGCTGTGCCTTCTCATGAAGCTTCACCCCTAGGAAAAGCTCTTTGTTCCCTGCCTAATGTCCCTGTCCCTGGAAATCTGCTGCTGTTATTTGCAATCGTGCCACCACTGCGTGCTAGCAGTCCCTCTTCTCAAAGCCAACTTTATCTCCACTGAGGTTATTATCTCTTAAGAGCTATAAATGAACTCTTAATTCTGTGGCTTACGTTCAGTGGTGAAATTAACACATTTATTCAATAAAATATGTAGTACATGTAGACATGTAAATGTGGCTGTTGAAATCCTAACCTTTCCATTTCTGATTTTTATTTTTTTTTTGTTGTTCCCCCACCCAATATACAACCTGAATACTTTACTAATAAACTGCATAAAATGTATTACCCAGATACATTCAAATGCATATTTCTTGGACATAAAACTACCATTCAGTGAAATGCCAAGTACCACTTCTCTCAGGTAACTAACATCTTGTAAATCCAATATTTGTGCTCCTGAACACTTGAAGAAAAACCTGATGTGAGCATTTAGGCACATTACTTTTTTCTGTAGAATACAAGACTGTAGCACTTTTTGTCGTATAGGTTTTTTCACCTTTATAACTTTTTTAAAAACAGACTATGAAAATTTTTATCATTACCTATGTGTTTGTCTAGAGACTGTATTGCCATAGTACATGTGTGCCCTTGTTACATCTGAATGACTTAAATATTCTTGTGCCAGTGTTGTATATTGCCTGGCTAATTTGGGGGGGTGGGGGGAAGAGATTGTCTTGCTGCTTTTAGCAAAAATTCAATAGAATGGAAGAGCAAGATCTAGTATTGAGGCTTTTTTTTCCTTAGGAGTATATTTTGCAGTAAATGTACCAACACATTATGGAGATGTACATATCGTATGTAGAACTATTCTGCATGTGTCTTAAACAAATGAACACTTTCATTTTTTTCCTATTTGAAACTTCATGTTTACTTACTTCATAAGCAAAGCAGGGCTTTGTATTCTGAGACTATGGTGGCTGTAACAATATGTTGCTTAATGTAGAGTGATTGTGTGAATGAACAAGGTTTTAATCTTCTAATATAGGAAGTTTTAATAGTTACAGTGCTGACCGAATCTTAGAAGAATTTCAGGGGTATCTCGGCTACCATTCAAGTTCATGTTAACTATTGCCCTTCCCACTCATGATCACATAACCGCGCCTTGGAGAATCAGAATTTTCTTGCATACTTTCCCAATGTTAATTTAGCATGTCATGTTTTAAGCTGTATTTTAAATAAATTTGGCAGCTGTAAGCAAAGAGGTGGTGGCATCATGTGCACAGCAAGAGCTCTGCAGTCTGTAGAACACAACTTGGGCATCTCTTTTAAGGTACACTTGTGCCACATATATGCTAAGCTTGGGAATGAGGGCAATCTTGCCTAGCTTTCCAACAGGACTGATGTTAACACTGTGGCAAGAGTGAGGGTAGGTGCATGGCCATCACTTGTGTGCCCCAGGGCTGCTTAGGCTACTCATTCCTTGTGCCAGCAGAGTGCCAGGTGGAGGGAGAGGAGGATAAAATCTGTTTTGTGGGGAAGGGGTTGCTGGAAGCAAAGTGAATTAAGAGGGCTGTAAAAAACTGATAAAGATAGGACTGTCTGTTTTTATATTCTGCCACATAACATGGATTTAAATGAATTTCCTATAATTTGTCTTAAAATACCGACATTTAACTCTTAGGCTGTATAAATGAACTGGCTTTTTCTAGAGTAAAATTCATGCCCTGCGTCCAGGCTAATATGTTCACCTACTATAAACATTACTGCCTATGGTTACAAGTGGAATAAAAAGTTCCTTTTTATATCGTGTTCTCGGAGCTCTCCTGATTGATTTAAACTTTGGGGTTTAATAACCTCCCATTCCTTCCTAAAATATTTTGCTTATTCTCCATGCAGCCTTTTATTTAAAGCAAAGAAAAAGAAACAAAAAAAAAAAACCCTGGCAAGGCTCCCTTCTCCCCCAAAAGAACAAAAAGAAAAAAGAACCAAAACATCTCAAGGTCCTAACAGGGAATAACAAAGCAGTGAGTTATTTATGCAGCCATGATTGGCAAAAATGATTGTAACATGAATTTCTCCAGAAGCAATGATTAGATCATAAAAATGTTAAGGAAATCTGTCTTCCTAAAACATTTTGCTTATCCCCTGTGTAGCTTTTTATTTAAAGTAAAGAAAAACAAACAAAAAAACCTTGGCAAGGCCCCTCCTCCTCCAAAAGAGCAAGAAGAAGAAGAAAAAAAAAACCTCAGGGTCATAACAGGGAATAACAAAGCAGTGACTTATTTATGCAGCCATGACTGGCAAAAATGATTGCAACATGAATTTGCCCAGAAGCAGTGATTAGATCATAAAAATGTTAAGGAAATCTGTAACTCAACACCATTTTATAGATTGAAGAAGTTTTTGTTCCCTACTTTAATTGCAGTGACTTGTTATTAAATTATTTATTCAGAGTAATCTCTTTGGACAGCGAGCCCTTATCCCATCTGCATGCCTAATTAAAAGTGAGGGGGGAGAGAGGGGAGCATAAATGGTTTACCATGCTACATGAGCAAGGGAGGGAATTACACAATGACAGATGAAGAGCAGATTTATCTCTTGTTGGATTTTTCAATGCTGCAAACGAGGCAGGACACTGTTGCTTGCTAATATCCTTGCAAACACCACAGTTGCTGCTTCTCCAGATTACTGTCCAAAACTCATTGCTGGTCTCCGAAAGGCCTGTAGTGCTGCATCTGTGGCTGTGGGTTTTGGAGCTGTTGGTGCTCAAGCAAAGAGATTGGATTTGGGTATGTGGGCTTGTGAATCCATGTCTGTGCTTAAAAACGGACTATTTACTTACTTGGCTGGCTGTTTGTTTATTTATAAATAAACATTACTAGTGTCTGGCTTTGTTGAATACAAATCAGAGGGTTGTAATTGTTCCAACTAAAACAATGTCATCACCTGCCTCCTGCTGCTGTCCCTTTTCCAATGATAGAAGAATTTGGTGCAATTCTTTTTCCATTCTAAGAGTAGAAAGAAGGTTGTACTTGAACATTCATCCCTAGGCAGATTTATCATCATTAGGCAGTACTCAAACACGCTGAATACAAATCAGAGGGTCGTAATTGTTCCAACTGAAACAATGTCATCACCTGCCTCCTGCTGTTGTCCCTTTTCCCATGATAAAAGAATTTGGTGCAATTCTTCTTTTTCCGCTCTCTGAGTAGAAAGAAGGTTGTACTTGAACATTCATCTCTAGGCAGATTTATCATCATTAGGCAGTACTCAAACACGTATCTGTTTTTAAATTGAACTGTTATGGATATAAATCAGATTTACACAGAGTAAGTTGGTATATATTTGACTGTAACTGTTTGCTAAAGAGTATTTTTTCCTTAATTTCTGATGTCTCACTGTTGAAGGTATGCAAGGAATGAAGCTGGGGGGGTTGTTTAGTCTCTGTGAGCAGTTAACAAGGTGCAACCTTGAGGGAAGGAACAAGATAATCACAAAAAAACCACAACTACAGAACCTTGAGTGAACTATCATAATGAACATATAATTGGCATAATAAAAACCTGTCCCTGGGTGGGGAAAGCCCCCTCCTCACAAAAGCCCCTTCCTCACTGAGCATGCGCAGTAAAAAAGAAGGACGCTGTGACTTTAAGTGGAGACCAGGCTCGCGAGAATCAATAGGAACAAGGGTAACAGAGCCAACTTGCAAAAATACTGGTAACTGTTGCTGAAATGTATAAATATTTTCTGTGTGTTAACCGAGAGGTGCTAGTTTTGTGGGCCTAGCACCCAACTCTGCACAGCTTTGTAATAAAAGCAAGTATCTTGACTCTGTGTGCGTCTCAGCTCTCTGCACACTGGGTGAAAGAACCCATATTTGGGATAACAATGGCACTAAAGAAAAACAAGAAAAAATAATATATAAGGCTTTGCCCAGATCGTCCTGCCGACCCCGACAGCGGGGAATGGGACTGGACATGACTCGAGCGCGCACCGACCTGTTGATCAGGGACTCCTCCGGATCTCCTCCAAGGTCACAGTATCTGTTTTTAAATTGAACTGTTACGGATCTAAATCAGATTTACACAGCATAAGTTGGTATATATTTAACTATTTGCTAAAGAGTATTTTTCCCTTAACTTCTGATGTCTCACCTCTGCAGCAGCAGTACAGAGAATGCCAGGAACTTTTGAGCCTTTATCAGAAATACCTAGCTGAGCAGCAGGAAAAACTATCGCTCTCCCTGTCTGAACTCAATGCTGCCAAGGAAAAGGAGCAGAAGGTAACCTCTTTTCTCCCATCTCCTTTTTTAATGATGACTTTGAAACGTCTTTTCTCTTTTACTGGAATTGCAACTTTAAGTGTGTTGTCTTGCATTATACAGTATCAAATACTGTTTTGTGATTGGCTTCCTATGAGTCTTTCCCTTAATACACGGTTTGCAGGGAAACAAAAAAGAAACCCCGAGTTTTGGGTTGATAAAATGGGTGAAGTTAATTGACCATGTTGTAATGGAGTAGGAGTCATAGGAACCCATGCCTTTGCTAAGGAGACAGTTAAGATACCCTTCTGTTTTCTGTCCTGTTTCTTAAACAGTAAAATAATTGCAGTGACTATACATACAGCCTTTCAAATTTTCAGTCTGGCCTTTGATAATTGAAAAGGACATTACAGATGATGTATTTCGTCAATAAGTGCTTTCTTAAGTCTGTAAGGCAGCCCATCTGATTTGAGTTACCTATAATTATATATGCAGTTGAAAAACAGAAAATGTTGAGTAGAACTAAAACATGTTAAATTAAGTGGTAAAACGTTTCTCAGATGCATATGCCCAAAGACTTGAACACATGGTTGTTTGAGATTTTTTTTTGGATAGGCAAGTACTTGATTTGTATCCCTGCTGATAGCGGATTGTACCAAGAAATGAAGGCTACTTGTGCAAGTGCTCTACCTAATGCTTTTACCTGCTATTCTGTTTCAGTAGCATCCATCTGCAGATCTCCAGTCTACCCTACCCAAGACTACTACTTTTTTTATAGGTTGGGCCCTTGATACTTTCTTTGCTAGAAGAGTCTTAAAGGCTTATAACAGGGCTAGAAGTAAAGTCTTCAGCACAAAATATCCAGAAGGTGGCTTGATTCTGGTTTCTCAGTGGTTCCCTACTGTACAAAACTACACAGACAGATCCTTCATCTCAGGAGCCTGTGAAGGAAAGGGTGCATTTTTAATTCTGTTCAGGAAGCAGGTAGCAATACTTCTCTGACTTTTTTGGCATCAAGAATAGTTTTTTATCTTGAGGATGGGATTTTTTGGTAAAATATGTTGTTGGACATTGAACTGTATGTCAGGTTTGTAGCCTTTATGAACATTTTATTTCTATTGTTTTGTATTTTTATCTGCCATCTATTTTGTAATGGCATTGAGTTCAAAACAAGAACTTTTTTCTCTGAGAATGCATGATGCCTGTGTTCTTGCCTGTGATATGCAGCTTGCAGGGGATCTCCGTGGAAAACAGTCCAGAGGAGCCCATGTAGTCCAAAAGCAGCATGGCAACTGTGTTTGGGATGATGCCAATAATTCTTTTGGGTTTTGCCATGCTTAACCTTTCACCTTTAGCTTTTCAACTTTAAATACACGTATCTTGTACTAGGTTAATGCCTAGTATAAAGTTATACAGTACAATCACATCTACAGTGCTAAAGTATAGAAGCAGATAATAGGAAACCTTCATCCCATTAACTATCAAATCAGCATCTGATGGTACAGCAATCCATGTTCATCTCCTCTTGTTCTTCTGTCTTCCTAATTGCTTTATCAGTGTATACACAGAGACTTCTCTGAACTTGTTTTCAGATTTCATGTGCAAAGTTCTATCAAGCTTATCTTTGATCACGTTATTTCTTTCCTCTTCCATACTTACAGGTGCTTTTGTCCACAAATGCAAATTCAGATACTCTGTTGAGGTTTGCCTTGATATTTCATTTATGGTTACCTAGTCTACAACTCCAGCCTAGCAAGTCTGAAATTACTCTAGCCTTCCTGCCCTCTGCAAAGCATTGTAGGCATAAATCAAAAACTGTCAAAGCATGTTTGAACTGGTTTTCCTTGCAAAATATTTCTAATGTTTCTAGCCTTCCTCTTCAATTTTCTCTTTCTATGCAGTCCTGGTAGGCATAGAGCTCTTTATATCTTGAATGCATTGGGCTTAATATATAAATTGTTACCTTTTTTCCCCAGAGAAGCATGTCATGCTATGTTTCTCCTCACAGCACAGAAACTGGAGAGATTTGCAAGACTTACTGTGTTGGTTCTTTACCTAACACACTCCTTCATGTGATAGCTATCAAAACTGAAGAAAAGTCACTGGACTGCTTCTTGTTGGACTATTGTGTTATTTTCACAATATTTTTTGTTGCTGTCTTTTTGTCTCTTGCCTTAATACCTGAACTTCAAGCTGTTAGGTTTGTAGTTGGTCTCTTTTTTTTCCTGTTTGAGTGTTGTCTTAACACAGGAGTTCAGGTAGGCATAGGGCTTGCATTCTGGTGTCTGCCTCGATGGGGAATGCCACTGGGCAATGCAGCAGGGAGGGATTTTGGCAGAAGTAAGAATTGGGAGGGGGACAGACCCAGGAAATGTTCCTTCTGCTCTGAGTGCTGCCATGCCAACTGTCTCTGCCCTGCTGATCTCCCTCCTTTTGTTTTAAGCTGGATTTTGAAAAAAAACCCCTTGTTTAAATAATAGGCTAAAGAAAGTCTTCCTGAGTTTTGTTTGAGTCCTGATGTATTGGGAATCTTTTCCCTATGTTTTTTTTTTGACTGGGCTAAGGAAATCGTGGATATGTCTTGCTTTAAATCAATAGATACTAATTTGTTACCTAGTTTTCACTTATTTGAACTGCCTAGGAGAATTAACCAGTATTTCCTATTTCAAGTGACTGCTGATGTTACTGGGGCATCTATGCTTCAACGTAAGATGTCGTTCTGATTTTCCCGTGTCTTCCAGAAACATGGGACTGCACAGTTATAGTCTGTACTGAAGCACTTCTTGGTCTGCCTGTTATGAGCTGTTCGTTCTTGTTTCTGTTCGTTTTCCCCTCTTTTTCCTACTTGTTTGTTTTGACTAATTTCTGATGTTCCACCTATATCTTAACATCACCACCTGCTTTTCACCTGTCTGGCTCCCTCATTCTTATTACTGTACAATAACGCTGACCATGATCTGTCACTTTCCCCTCAGCTTAGACAAGTATTTTAAAGCATCTCTGTTCAGTCTTTAAATGCTGGGCTTTGTGTTAGAATTGGACAACTAACATGTCAGGAGAACTGCAGCATTACCAAACATCTACTGCATTGTGCAAAAAAGAGGTGGAGTTGTATGGGAGGCAAACAACTGCAGTAGCTGTGTGCATGTGGCTGAAATGCAGACCTGGTTTGTAGCTATATTGAACCAGCGCAGCTACTTTGGTGTTAACTTTTATTTTTGTCCAATTTAGTATCACCTAACAGTAGCAATAATTCTGAAATCATATTTTCCTCTTACCTAATATTGCTTCTTTATAATGAAAGTCAGCCCTCAAAATTTAAAGAAGCATTCTGGTAGTAGTGAAATAAAATTGCTGGGAAGATGGTGGTGAGATGATTTAAGACAGAACTCTCGTGGAGTCAATCAGTAACTGGAACATGGAGCTTCTTTTTTTTGTGGCATAAAGTTAATTCCATTTGAAAAGATACTTAAGGTGACATGAGTTGAATTATTCAAACTGGCCTTCTCAGCATTAACTTTAGGTTAATATCTTATGATGCTTCTGGTTTCATTACAGGAGTTTTAACTACATAACTTTTTATAATAAATTCAATACCTAGAAGCCGAACTGAAATGGTTTACCTTCTACCAACCCATAAAAAGAAGCGTTAATTGTGAAGTGAATATTAAAGTGGTCACTAAAGTTGACTCAAACAGATTCAAAGAGATAGCTCTTGTGTAAAGGAAGTGAAGAGCTCTACTGAACAATAGGCTTCTGCCCTGATGTTAATAGAAAATACCATGTAGTTAAACATATTCTATAAAAAATGATATTTGGATGTACTTTCTCCACTCCCAAATGTAGTCTTTGCCATTTTCAGGACCTTTACACAGAGTTGTAAAGAAAACTGCCTTTGTTCTAGGTAATCAGGTTTGACCTAGTTATATAGTCGCTGCTTCACTGCCATCTCAAACTGTGGCAAGAATCCAGTTTATGTTGGCAAATGTCTGGTTGATGACTCTGTAGATGTTCTGCAGCATAGTGTAGGTCTTGAGTCACAAAAGTTGGACAGGTGGTTTGAGTTTCTGCAGGATGGGGATTCTTGAGCTACTTCACCTAAAAGAAGGATAATACCTATAGTCTCTGCATTGCCTATTAATGTTAATCTTTGAATTTACAAGTAAAGCTGGCAGCTTTTGTTTCTTAGTTGTGGAAGATTACCAACACATCTGCTAATTCCCTTAATTTACATGGTTTCTTGTTGTGTATGAGTTTTAAGGTTTGGTTCTTCCCCCTGTGTAGAAATGGCAGAGATATGGGGTAGGATTGTAGATGGAAAGGAATACCAATAACTTATTTTCAATGGGATATCTGCTCTCCCCCTTTCTTGTATTATGTTGTCTGCCTCCTGTTTGGTGTTTATATTTCAGTAATGCCAGAGGCTGTCATAAGCAATGAGGTACTGTTATGTACTAAGCACTGTGCAAGCATACTGAAAGACATGGTCTACTTTGGGAAGATTGTAAAATATTAAGGAGATTAATTTTTGTGGGGAGGATAATTTTTTTAACTTTTTTTCAATATTACTATTTCTCTTGAATCACTTGTTCATTTTAAAAATTGCTGACACAGTTGTGGTGTCATTTCAAGTAAAGTCCAAAGAAAGCAGTTTCTTGCAAAGGTTAGAAAGCCTTGCTTTCTTTTCATGTTAGTGACTAAAATTCTTGTCCATATCATTGTCATTTTTTTGCCTTAATAAGGGTGATTACATACTAAATCTTCAAACTTTGGTTATTTGATTTATTATTTTTCCTTTGGAAAAAATATTGAAACAAGTCAATCTTCAGAAGCCCTAGTTTCTGATTGTCCCCAAACTTTCCCATTCTTCTTTTATTCAGCACAGGTCACCTTTATAACACATTCTTAGCTTGCTTAAAGAAAAAAAAATATCCCACATATGCAAAGGTTTTTGAATGCTGTAAAGGTAAACCTGCATGCTAGAATAGACTTTTTTTGTTTACCCAGCTGTACCGGAACAATGGATGAACCCATCTGAAATATACTTGAGAACTGGGATAATAAATAAAGAACTAATTTGACTGTGGGCCCAAGGGTGTTGGAATAATTTCATGAAGCCAGATAGAGATAGAGTTTTAGCATGATTAAATATCAGGAATAACCTTGCCCTACCTGTGTTACTTTTGGCAAATCCTCTGATCTCTCTCTGTACCTATCATATCTGTAAAAGGGAGGTAATGTTTTTGTCCCCATTCTTTCTGTTTTCTACTGAGAATGTTAGGTTTTGGGTGCTTCTTCATGGAGTTCAAAGTGATTAGTGATATTTCAAACTTAGTGTAGTCTGGAGTAGACAAAACACATTTTTTCCTTTCACCTCTAGGTTACTAAGTTATAGTTAATTTACCTGTATTTTCTAAAAAGTGCAAACACCAAACAGCAGTGCAGATGGACATAAATATTTAAATGAAAAGGAAACATCAGTAGTGAAATATCTGTGTGTTGCTAGCATTCACAATAGAACTCCACCTGCACTCAGTCCTCTGGAAATGCGTGCCATAGTAGAACCATTTGGCTCACATAAAAGCCCTGTCTACTTGCATGTTGTGAACAATGCTGTATTCGTGGTGATAAGCACTTCACTCTCAGCTCATGGCTTAAGCTAAGCAAGCTCTGAGCAGTTCACTGCTTAACTGAGATCTATGCCAGTTCACCATCTCTTTGTTCTATTGTCTTTAATCAGCCTTGTCTCTAGTGTCTTTGGGGACTTTTGATTTTCTTTTTCTTTTTTTCGAAGATGCCTCTTTCAGTTTCATCCACTTGGCTTTAAAAACTGTCCCTCCTGTGGAAATCTTTTCCTTAGGTGGACACTCATCTCTGGTATGTATTCTTCTGTTGGGAGATAAATCTGGAAAGAAGACAGTGCCTTCCTTTCCAGCAAAACATTTTCTTGGCCTTCTGGCGATATTGCTACTATTGTGAAATTTTATCTCTGGATCTCTAAGAGAATTTAAGAAATTCATAGCAGGACTGCCTGTCCTTGAGAAGCACTTTACAACTTCTAAGATCAGATATTGAAATTTCTTCAGTATTACCTTCATAGTGGCTCTTGGGAGAGACCATTGTGACCATACTCACCAGCATCCTCTTAATCTCCCTTTGAAGTGATAGTATGGCTTCTTCAGTGAATGCAAGGCTTCATAAGACTGCGCTTGCAGTCAAAGATTTTGTGTAACGCTACAGGCCTTGAGGAAGAAAACTTCTGTTCTACCCTTTGCTTTGTGGAGTTACCTGTTTACCTGACAGCCATTAGGAGCGCAGTCATCCCAGTTGCCTACCCATATGCTGGCACTTGCGGTTGTAGTCTATTTGACCTATGCATATGCCCTTTGGTTCTGCTGTGTTTGGCCTTTTTGAAAAGTTGAGACTGTTGAATATCAGTTTCTCATGTACCTCCAACCTCCTCAATTCACCAGTTCCTGATAACAGATTTCTTGGATTCCTCTAAGTGTGGCATGTCCTGTATGTTGTGATCAAGATTATATACCCGAAGTTTTTGACGTGTTGAAAACCAGTGCTGGAGACTTTCAAAGCCTAACTAAACAAGCAACCTAACGTAACTTCGAAGGTGGCCTTGTTTTAGTGAGGTTTGGACCAGATGTTTAGCAGAGTTCCTATCCAGTCTGAATTTTTCTGTGACCCTATTCTGTATTCTCTCTTCACCAACCCTATTTATGTGAGAGATCATCTTGTGAGAACCTGTTTTTGTAGTAAGTGAAAATGCTTCTGGCCCAGTAGCAATAGTCCAACAACTAGACCCTTATTTCTTAAAGTGGAAATTATTAGTGTTGCTATTTCTTGCTATTGAAATGAATAGAGGCTGTAGACTAATCTAGGACTTCATAACCTAAATAACTTTATTCATCAGTTTGAATTCCAGATAGTGTGATATTAGTGATTATTATATTGAAAGATAAATTGCTTACTATCCCTTGCCTACAAAGAACAGATTTTTGTGTTGATCAGGTTGTTTAATTAGAAGTGTCTTTAATGAAAGCCATGTGATTATCAGTTCAGGGCACTATAGGTTGGTTTTGTATGGCAGAAAGATTTTTTTCATGAGAGCCAGGGCTGCAATTTTCTTTCAGCTAAGAAGGTAGAAATTCGTTATCTGTCAGTACTGGCATGATTGCCTGCAGAAATATCTCTTCGAGTTAGTTCTGAATACCCTAAGATGTAGCTTGAGTTTCTCATTTTGAGTTGAAAAAAGTTCAAACTTAAAGTTTTTCTGATGCACAGTTTGCCATTTGAAGTTTATAAGGATTCTCCTCCTGGGATTTTATCCACCATAAGACAAAAGCATAAAGTTGTTGAGACAGCTGGACTCATTTCCCAGTATAAGCAGAATATAGTGAGGTGGCATCAGCACAGACCGTGCATCTATGACATTTATTGCAAGACTGCATACATGCTGCATGTGATTATGATTTACAACAGCCTGGTTACCTGTCTCTGTTCCAGTCAATGCATTAAATATCATTGCATAACAATTTTTTATTGCCATGTATTCATGGCAGATGCCAGAAAATGTCTGAAATATCCCACTTTCTGATGTATAGTAATACAGGTCTGTTCATTTCGGAAATTTGCTCCTATGATTTCTGAGCTTGGGACATCGGTAGGAACAGACCACGCAGAAATTCAGTACCGTCATGCACCAATGATAAGTCCCAGTACCATCAACACAAACAGGGATACATGAGTTTTTCTAGTTTATGGAAGAAAACTGTCAATCTGAAACCAAAGCAGTCAAAGCTAACCACACAGATATATGGTTTCTCAGGCTGTCTGCACTACTTCCTAAAATTTAGGGTAGGAGAAAGCAAATGATGTCCTCTGACCTGTCTTGGAAGTCTGGATTACATTGAGGTTGGTCTTTGCTGTGAAATAATTTCTATCAATCTGTAATAGATGCATTTGATTCGATGCTATGTCTTTCCCCATCCGTTCTTCTGTCTGTAAGCAGCAACAATCCTGTTGGCTGGAGCAGGCCAAACAAATTTTCATGATGTCTTCTGTTTTCTGGTGTGTAACTTCAAAAACTCCTCTTACTCTCTGGAGCTGGGTCATGAACATCAATTACTTAGTTGAAGACTGTCAGTTTACAGTGCATATGATCAATGTTTCTGCTTTAAAACTTCAGACAGAAGACTTTTCAAAAAGAAGGGACGATGTTGGTGCCTTCTATGGCTAGCCCTTGCAGGCTAATGTCACTTTTAAACCTCAGCAGAAAAACTTTTAATCATAGTCATATTGAGAATGTTGTTTGAGTCAGGAACCATTTATGGTCATGGTTACAGAAAATGAGAATGAAAATTTTAATAGAGAACTTGTCTCATTAAATGAGCTCATGAAATTGCAAAGGTAGAACAGCCTGTGAGCAACTGAGGTCACTCCTCTGTATTTCAAGTTACAGCTGTGGAGACCACATTTTTTCCTGAGATCCATACATTCATCACATAAAACACAATACTCTACTTTTAATACAGCTTATTGGCACAACTCTTCCTTTTGGATACTTATCCTTCAGTGCTCATTCAGTTAGTCAATCTGGGACTCCTGGTGATTTGTGGTTTTGGAGTATTTAATAATGCCCCTCGTAGTAGGTACATTTAGGCACGGGGGTTAAAGGAGACAGAACAGTTATTTTGATCTGTAAGTTCTGCATGAAGTATGGGTATACTACCTTGGAGTCCCTAGAGACTTTGAGGCTGAGAAGAACAGAGGACCTGGGATAGAGTATTGCTGAGGTAGCAGCATGCATGTCCATGTATGTGGGAAGGACTTGCTTCTGACCAGCACTGCTAATGCAAAAGTCCTCCTGTTCTGTGTGCCTAGGAGGATGTGCAACCATCATGTGAATGTATAGACAGACTTGTAAGTAACCTCTTGTTTTTCAAACCAGTATGTAGCACCTGGTGAAGACACAAACCTATGGTGAAACACCAACAGAAGTGCAGTGTTCACACTTGAATTGATATACATGTAAGAAAGCAAGCTTGTAATACTGTCTCTGGTTGTGAAACTGTATTATTTTCTACTTTTTCTAAAACTGAACAGAGAAATAAGTGCTAGTTTGATTTCTGTTTTTAAATTTATTTATTTTTAACTTGAACTTTCTTCTTAATCAACAGATGTCAGCCTTTTGAAACATTATTTTAGGTCCTTTGTGTAGATTGGCTCTGTATATTAGGGAGTGTTTTGACTGTATAGGCCTCGATGATTGTTATGACAAGATCGAGTACTTATGGGTAAGGATGAGGGGGAAGACCAACAAGGCAGATATCCTGCTGGATGTCTGTTCTAGACCACCCAACCAGGATGAAGAGGTGGATGAAGCATTCTACAAATGACTGGCAGAAGTCTCGCAATCGCTAGCCCTTGTTCTTGTGGGGGACTTAAATCTACTGGACATCTGCTGGAAGTATAACACAGCAGAGAGGAAACAGTCTAGCACGTTCCTGGAGTGTGTGGAGGATAACTTCCTGACACAGCTCGTAAGTGAACCTACCAGGGGAGGTGCCCCGCTTTACCTGCTGTTTACAAACAGAGGAGGACTGGTGAGAGATGTGGTGGTTGGAGGCTGTCTTTTGGCTTAGCGACCATGAAATGGTAGAATTCTCTGTTCTTGGTGAAGTAAGGAAGGGGGTTCAGCAAAACCACTACCATGGACTTCTGGAGGGCAGACTTCAGCCTGTTCAGGTCACTGGTTGAGAAAGTCCCTTGGGAGACAGTTCTGAAGGGCAAAGGAGTCCAGGAAGGCTTGTCATCCTTCAAGAAGGAAGTTTTAAAGGAGCAGTAAGACTTGCTGGCGGGGAAGACAACCGGCCTGGCTGAACAGGGAGCTTTTGCTGGGACTCAGGGAAAAGAGGAGAGTTTATCCCCTTTGGAAGAAGGGTCAGAAAATTCAGGAAGAGTACAAGGATCTCGTTAGGTCATGCAGAGACAAAATTAGAAAGGTGAAAGCCCATCTAGAACTCAATCTGGCCACAGACATAAGGGATAACAGTGTTTTTACAAATACCTTAACAAAGAGCCAAGGATAATATCAATCTTTTATTGGATGTGGGGGGGAACATTGTCTCCAAGGACGAGGACAAGGCTGAGGTACTTAATGCCTTCTTTGCCTCAGTCTTTAATAGTCAGACCCAGGTATCCTCAGGGCATTCAGCCCCCTGAGCTGGAAGATAGGGATGGAGAGCAGAATAAACTCCCAACCTGCTATGCCACCTGGACACTCGCAAGTCTATGGGGCCAGATGGGATCCACCCAAGAGTATTGAAGGAGCTGGTGGAGGAGCTTGCCAAGCCACTCTCCATCATTTATCAGCAGTCCTGGGTAACAAAGGAGGTCCCAGATGACTGGAGGCTTGCCAATGTGACGCCCATCTACAAGAAAGGCTGGAAGGATGATCTAGGGAACTGTCAGCCTGACCTCGGGA
>NW_010548152.1:81408-81736 GCF_000687285.1 Phaethon lepturus
GCTGTCATGGATTCATAAAGGGCAGGTCCTGCTTGATCAACCTGATCTCCTTCTATGACCAGGTGAGGGAAAGGCTGTGGCTGTTGTCTCCCTGGACTTTAGTAAAGCCTTGGACACCATTTCCGACAGCATTCTCCTAGAGAAACGAGGCTCACAGCTTAGACAGTGAGAAGTGTACTCTTCACTGGGTGAAAAACTGGCTGGATGGCTGAGCCCAGAGAGCTGCAGTGAGAAGAGTTAAACGCAGTTGGTGGCCGGTCACCAGTGATGTTCCCCAGGGCTCTGTTTTGGGGCCGTTCTTGTTTAATGTCTTTATCGATGATCTGGA
>NW_010548153.1:0-19089 GCF_000687285.1 Phaethon lepturus
CGAGGCTCGGCACGGAGCGCTTCCTGCCTCGGTGTACGCCTCCTCACCGGGCCGCCGTGGCGGACTAGGCCGTTGGGGGGAATGACTTGCATAGAAACAGCAGTGTTTTTCGGTGAGACGTGCTCATTTTAATTTTGAATTTCTGTGAGAGAATAATGTCTCTTCTGGAATTCAAAATGTCTTGAGACATTTACTACAGCTCAGCCCTTACGATTCTGTGTGTATGTATACATCTACATCCAGCCTTCAGCTTTTCAGGAAATGCAACAAAAATCTGGAAATAAAGAGGTGGGTTATCACCCCACCTTAAGCAGGTTAATGAGTATCTCACATGTGCTTGTAATAGCATGTAATAGCAAATACGTGACTGTGTGACTTGCTCTGTTATATGGAACAGCTACACAAACCTTGATAGATGAAGAGGTGTGCTTATGGCTGAAGCCAATACTGTAAAGAAAACTGAAGCAACTGTTCTGCTGTCCCCACCAAGAAACGTTTCGTGTCTTCCATTCTCACTGTTCAGGAATTCTTGCAGCTCCATGTTCTGTTCGTAGTGTCTGGTTCTCTAAAGGGGGGAAGATAACAGCCCCCAGTTACAGTTTCTGGTAATGACAAGTTATATTTGCAAGGCTATAACTTGTCAGATGCGGGAGAGCAAGGTGAACTCTGACTGCAAGGGGTTGCCCCAGACCTGGGGAGAGGATCTGTTCCTTATCAATGAATACAGAATGAGCAGCTGATGCTTCTTCTGGTCGTCTCCCTTGTTGTTTTCAGGAAACATTATGCTGATGATGTGATGTGACTGATCCATGTCATGTGAGGTCAGTAGAAATATCTTTTCAAAGATTAGTGCTCTGATGAAATGCTGGTGTCTGCAGAAAAAAAAAAGGAACATCTTGTGGCAAAGAAAATCTTTTCTGGGCCTGTGTAGAAGTCTCAGGAGGTGTAACAGGGCTGCAATTTCATTATTTTGAGGTAACATTATTTTAAAACTCCTAATGTGTTGTCTGGGTTCAGATGTATTGACTTACTGGTGGAGACTTACTGCAGTGCCTTGCGGTTTTATTTTGCTGCCTGATATTTGGAATAAACAAAGTTTGCTTCAATGCCTGCGCCCTTATTTGCTTTGTTGTAATTGCTTGTGCATGTTGTAGGCACACTAAGTGTAGGAGAAGAGAACAAGTGCAGAAGGAGCTCTCTGCATCGCACTAGATGGGGCATAGCAGCCAAAATCAGCAAGAAAGGCAGTTGCAGCTCCATACGTGCAGCCAAATCAGATCCTAGACATGGTGCAGAGCACTGTCAACAGTGTTTGTGGTGTCCGCTGGAGAAACATGAGAACTGGGGAGTTTACCAGAATCGAATAAAAACCCCCTTGTGGGCAGCTAGTGATGCAGGCACCCTGTCCTGGCACCTGGTGAGCCCGCTGTGGCTAGCTCGCTCTTAGCTCCTAGGCAAAGCCATGCTGTTTGTAGAGCTCTTGGACTCTGAGGTAGCCAGCGCTGAGAGAGGTGGCAGCAGCTTGAAAACAGTCCAAGTACCAAAGGTCTAAAAACGACATTCAGAGGTCTGGGCTGGTCTGTGGAAGAGCTATGTGGTGGCTGGCTGTGGTACGGCACTCTGAAGCTTTAGTAACTTGAAAAATCTTTAACAGGTGTGTCTTTCATTAGGTGGTTTCTCTGCCTTGCTTGTCATGTAACTAGCAACAGATGAATTTTTGAGAGGAATATTTTAAATTATAAAGGTGAAGTTATTTTTATTTGCATATGCTTTTAACAGTACCAGAAAATATCCAGGGGCCTGTACTAAGCCCTGGTATGCAGAAATGAGACTATTGAGGAAACGGTAATTTTCTCAATTCCCGCCCCCCCCCGAAAAGAAGGAGAAGCTCTCTGAAGTATCAGTTTCTTTGGTTGGATAGTCACTCACTTAGGGCAGAGATTTGAAGCAGCCCTCACTATGATCACATGAAAGTGAGCAACAGCCTGCAGACACCCTTCCATAAAAGCCAAGAGAATGACAGCCGGTAGCATCCTAGCTTCTAACAGGAGATCTCACCACTTAGGCTGAGGTCGTACAGGTGCACCTCTTCCTATTTCAGCTGACAGACTACCTGCCTGATGAAGCCTGCAGCCACAAGGTCTTGGTTGTAAATACTTTTAGCACTGAAAGTCTCATCTGTGCTGATTTTATGGCTGTATTCAAGTAACTCTGAAGCAGTCCTGCAGCAGCTGTGCTTCACCTGGCTAAGCCTGGCTGGCATCTGGCTAGGAAAAAAATGCAGAGGGGAAAATAATAGAAGCATTTGGAAGAGAATTAAGTTACTTACAGACTAGATCCAGCTATGATGAAAGTACGTGAGGCTTGCAGGGCACGAGTAGCCCACTCCAATTTAATGAAAATACAAGCTGTGAAAAATACGGGGAGATTAGTGTGATGAGTCTGTGGCTGAAGGACCTGTTCTAGGCTGCCTGTGACAATCTTATTCCTCATCAGACTGTGCTGAAAAAGAAAAAGACAGGAAAACAGAACTTGTTCTTTAACAATGCCAAATGAAGTTACTGTTTTTCAGCAATGGATATCATTATTAGGGAAACTTCCCTTTTTTATCATCTTAATATGTCTACACAGGAAAATTTTCTATGGGGAGGGAAGTGCTTACACTGTTAGAATACAATGTTAGGGACTGATTAAGTGTAATTTATCTATCAATCACAAACAAGGCCTTATAGAACAGGAGCTGAAACTCACCCATTTTTCAGAAAGTAACCACAGGTAAAACGGTCCTTAAAACAGAATGCCTCATCTTAAGGCCTCATGTCCACAAAAAAATAAAAAGATAAAATTAAGGACAAAGGACAGCAGGGTAGAGCGTTGTCTGCAACAAGCTGGTTACTTGATATTGTTGCTCATGCTTCTGTAAAAGCTGGGGATAATTGCTTTAAAAGGTTCCTCAAAACTCACTGTCTAAACATTATTTCTGTCTCTAGTGTCTGTAGCGATTCTTCCCAGAAGAATGGCTCAGATGGTTTTGTCATTTGCAAAAACTATCGTATCACTCTGCTGTATTTTGTACAATAACAGTAAAAATTGCCCTTTGCTGGAGCATCTCACATACAGGCATGTCACAGTCTGTCTTTGGCTAGGAGGTCCATACAAACAGGCTGAATGCGCTGAGCTGCGCAAATGGCAGCACAGACAAGAACTGAACATTTCCATGGTGTGGACCATGGATCACCAGCTAACAGGAGAACAATACTGCTGGAAAGGTGTAGTGCCATCTCATTGGTAGGTTGACCTGACAACGTCTTGGTAGAGGAGCTTTTTGGTTTACAGGAAATTTCTCTGTTTGCTTCAGCTGTCTCTGCCAGTGGCTGAGGAGGTAACGTGATTAGCAAGCTAGCAGTGGTAAAAAGTCCCAAACAGACTTAGTGCTAAGAGGAGGCTGGCATTTATATTAGGATTGGCCTTGGTACCAAGGCACTGAAGGAGGATACTCTATGTAGCATGCCTAATGGCTCCTGCACAAACACCCTAATGCTGGTTTCCAAATATGGGTCCAGGACCCTGTTTCTAATTCTTGTATCCCAGCACTGGGGGAAAAACCCAGATGTTATTCACCAATTTCTTGAGCGTGTGAGTGTGCTGGAAGAACAGATCTGATGTCCTGCCAGTAGGCACCTATTCATGGGAAACGTCAAATTCAGTCAACATACTTGGGGCTTGCCAGAACATAGAATTTGGCTGGTGGGAGGTAGGTAGTTGTGCCCAGCCTCCATCAGGAGGGAAATAAAGATTTATGGACCCAGGCCATACAACACCAGTCTGGGAGTATGCGAAAACCTAAAGACATAGGGGTAGAGGCAATAGTCTTATGAGTAATGATGTTTTGAACTGGGATGTTGTTGCTCCAATCCTGTTTGTATTGGGGAAAATGGAGACAGAGGTGGATACAGATGCAGTGTATCATCTTACGTACATTATGTCTATTACAGCAGAACCTATGGGGAGTAAGTTTTACCCTGTGGTTGGGATCATGCTGTTGGTATTACTGCTCCTTGACAGCTTGTCCATCACCCTGGCAGGGAACTCCTTCAATAGGAAGGCGTGGTCCTCACTCATGCAAATAGCTACAGCACTTGAAGCCAAGCTACAAGCTGGTAGCTTCATGCAAAAAGGGAGCTGTTTGGCTGAAGAGCATAGCCCTGACTGACCCTCAGCTCAGTGGACCCACAGTGTGCTTTCCTGTGGCCTCAGGTGGGGCAGTAATGGGCTGCAAGTAGAGTCAGGGGTTCAGGGGCTACCTGCACCACTGCCATCCTGCCAGATGGGGCTCCTGCAGGCTGGTTTGCTCCTCTGCCACGTGTAATCGAGGAAGTCTGCAGGCACAGCCCTGCGTTGGTGACTTTACTGATGTCAGACTAAACTGTAGCTGTAAATAACTGACCCATGGAGGCTACATTTGTCATTCTGGTATTTTGTACCTTGTAGAGCTTTGTTTAGCCTCCAGTTTGACTTCTAGAAAGGTGATGTGCTCTAGATAGAAGAAAAAGTGCAAGTAGTGACCAACAGAAATGGCACTTTGTGTGTATCCATCAGCTGTTACACCAATATCCAGGGAGAGTGGCACAAAGGGTTATTCCTGTGGGCTGCAGAAAGGAGTGGGAGTGTGGAAGCAATGTCATGATGGCGATGGCAAATGGCACTGTGTGCGCTGCCCAGCAGCTAACCAACCCAAAGTGATGCCTCAAGTACCGTTTAAGGTTTCAGCAGCCAAACTCCTTATTAGGTACAATTTGGGAAGAAACTATTACATCCAAAGTGACTGAATTTCAACTAGTGGCAGTCAGCCTACCTGAAACCATGTGGCAACAGCACTGAGCACGATCTCAGGCACCTCCTTAATCCCAACAGGCTGCGGAGGTGGCCATTACCCGAGAAAATGTACCAGCTGGCTGATGATGACCCGTTACACCTGATTGTTGTGCTGTTGATTGCGATGGGTTTGTTGGTCTGTATTTGGTTGCATCTATATAGGTGTGCCTGGTGAAGATCTCGCCACCTGTAACTCCTGGTAGTGCAAGTTCATTGCTACTAGACCCCAGCAGTGAGAGCAGGGGGTGTGACAGCACAGTCCTTCCAGTATGCCTTGGACGGAGGGAGACGGGCCGTCTGCAGTACAACTACTGCACTTTCAGTCACCTGCAGTGTCTGGCACAGGTTCAGGAGGGGGCTGTGGCAAAAACCTACAAAGTTTGAGTTATATCCTGAAAGACTGTGTGGTCCTGAAGCTCCCTAGCTAGCCTCTGTTTAGGGGAAACACATGAATTAACTTAGTATGATGTGATGAATGAAAAATGCTTTGTAAGGACCAAGATTATCAGGCCCTGATGGTGACTGGTTAATTGTATGTGCCTCATTAACTTTTACTGTTCATTTTGTGCTCAGTGGGTGAATACACCTTTGAAAGTTTAATCTATTCGTAAACTAATGATGTATGATCCTAGTGGGAGTACTGTGGCCTCGCCTTGGTCAGGCGCCGAGTTCGGTATGAATTAGCTGAGTGCGGTGAGCTGTGGCGAATAGGGCGGCGGCAGACAAGAACCGAGTATTTCCATTGTGTGGGCCGTGGATCAACAGCTGACAGAAAAGCATGTGAGACTGCTTGAAAGGCATACAGCAATCTTATTGCAGACTGATCTGATTAGTGGCCTGTGCTGGCATCATAATCGGCGGTAGAGATTGGTGTGGGGGGAATGCGGTGACGCGAATACCTGACAGCATAGGAGCAGAATGTCTGAGGAGCAACCATTATGCGGGGGAGCTGAGCTCTATCCAAGAGTTGGATGCTCACGCTCAGCTGTGACATCTCCCAGGAGTAGTAATTGGGGATGGTCAGTTGTGTGTGAGAGAAACATTTCCCTGACATTGCCTATCCCTCACTCAGTCCACTTAATAAACTGAGTGTAGCAGTGTCATGTCCTTTTCCCACTGAAATCTCAATTTCCTAAATTAATTCTCATATTAATATAAAATGAAAGAGAAAGCTGGAAAATTAAAAAATAGAATTAATTTGTAACTATGGTGCTACACTCAGAAATTTTCTAAAGAGGGTAGTGGGTCAGACACCTCAGATTTGCCTGTTCTCTGTAACCTGTTTTTCCAGAATTTAAGAACCACAGTGACCTGTGTCAAGAATCTATGCATAAAGATGTAAAACATTTCATATTATGTATGTTAATCTTTCTCTGCAGTTAATTTGTCTTTCCTCAATATCCTTTTGGGGCAAAAGTTTTCTTTTTGTATTTTCTTTTAATGATTCCTCATCAAGTCAGTTTACAATTAGAAAGATTTTCTAAACCACATGCCCCCTGAATTAAGTTTCTATTACAGACATCTAATCCATGACCTGGGAACATGGAAGTGCTGAAATCCTTGGTGTAAATGCAGCTGGATGTTCTATGTACTGGTTGACACCTGCATTACAAACATTTAAAGTAAGGTTTCCTTTTTGTGTACCTACACAGAGAAAAAAAAAATTCTCCCTTTTTGTAAGATCTTCTGGTGGCTTTAAAATGGTACACTGGATTTGGCAGCTCCACATGCTGCCAGGTGTCTCCTTGGCTGCGTGGGGTCAGCTGGGAGGAGCAGCAGTGCCCAGCCTGATTCAGGCATGGCTCCTCCTGCTGCCCCTCCACATGGCAGCTCTGTTCCTGCCCACTGGGGTGCAGGAAGAGGCTCCTAAAATGGTGAAACAGTAGCCAGAAAGCAATGAAATGAAAAAAAGGGCTTGTCTGAGGTGGATTAGGACATAAATGGGCACCTGAGAGTCCTGGTGAAGAGCAGAGTGGCAGTGACATGAGGTTTTGAGTGTAGATGAGGAGTAGAGAGTGAGGAGGGGGCTGGGCTGGAAAGGAGATATGTGTCTGAATAGTATGATAGGGAGATCCTTAATAAATACACTGGGCTCTGCTTTCAAGCAGCTTCTGTCCTGTGTACACTCTGTTGTGCTCTAATCACTGGTTTAATACCACTGATAGAATCCAAGTTTACTCAATACCTCCCAAGTAATAGCTATATTCATTTTGATAACCCTATAGCACATTTCTTGTATAATGAGTAGAAGAGTCCTTAGAACATTATTGTGCATCTTTTACGCTTACCATGCTGAAGTGACTCAGGGCATGTCCAATAAGAGCTCATGGGTTGTAGACAGAAGATGGTCAAGTATTAAGGAATTTACATTTTCAAATAAAGACACTTAGTCTTTCTAAGGTACATAGTAGGTCTCCAGGAAATATCTGGCAATATTAAAACACAAACTGTCAAACCTCAGGCCTCAATGTCTACCCTTCACCCATCAGAATGTGTAGAGTGCTAGGTCGGTGGAAGGGATGAAGATCCGTCTACAAAACCCCTGTTAACTACGGAACATGCAGCCACAAACCTGGAATAATTCTTCAAACCTTGACCTTTTACTCTTCATAATTTGATATCCTTTCAAAATAAAAATCTGCCTTGGCACTGAAGGTTGTGGTGTGATGGGTCCAAGACATTGCTTGTGCTTCAGACTGCCAAGTAGGTTGTGATGACTTTAACTAACTTTAGGCCCAACTTTGTAGGCGTCTATGTCTGAGCTATTCAGGTAGCTCATGCTTTATATTGAGATGAAATGAACCACATCCCAGAAGTTCCCGTTCGTCTCCACTGAAGATGACTACATCCAAGGTAAACATCTACAGTATGGTCATAATTTGGACAGGTGAGTCATGCTATTCTAACGTGCAGACAAGCATATACATTACAGATGTCTGAAGTTAGGGTTGATGGATCCCATGGTTCCAGTCTGATAGAGCCCTCTGATATATCTGGATGCCATCTATCAAGATGTTAACTGTGAGAGCAGTTGTTCATGTCCACCAGTAAAGCACATTTCATCAACTTCAAGCCAGAAATACTAGAAAAGAAGTTATCATAGAATATCTTGAGTTGGAAGGGACACATAAGGATCATTGAAATCTGAAGAGAGACTCTCATAGGAAAAAGTCCTTACTTGAAGTTAGATTTTGCTTTTGCTAGAGAGGAGCAGAGGACTTAGGACTCTGTTAAATGGGATTCATGGCAAAAGCCTATTTGTACTAAAGGTGGGGGTGGTACATTACTGAAGATTCCTAGTAACTGATAAAAATAATTTAAAATGAAGTCTTCTGTCGTATTTTAAAACGTTGTCAGAAACCAAAATGGAAATACAATACTTCATATGAATGCTAGTACATTTATCCAGCTTTTCTTTAAAAGGAGATTTAAGCAGCATTTTTCATGTCTTAAGTACTTCCACAACCACCAGTTTAGCTAATAAACTTTCCTACTTTTAAAAAGAACTTGCTGAAATAATTATAAGACCCGCCCCCATGTTAAAAAACATTTCTGAAAACACATTCATTAGACTTTCACTGTATAAAAATGTACAGTGGCTTTATTGACATGTACATTCCATTATGTTTACAGCTGCAAGATATGAGGCACACTCAGTATTGCACTTCATTAAAATTTCAGGCTCAAACATAACCCAGAAGTTTAAATGAAACTGCTGTTGTAATTTAATAATTCTTATACAGGACAAACATTGATACCTTTATATACAGCGTGATACTTGTTACATTTATGCCTTCCTAACACAATTTTTTTTTAATAACAGTCTAGGAAATAAACCAGAATATTCCTCTTTCCCATCCCCACTTGTGATGCGTTACAATTGTACAAGATTACAAAAAGTCAGTATACAATAATCAATATTTTTTCTTTCTCCTGAAAGCCAGCATCATTCATAGTCCACAGACACACAGACCCTTTAATAGCAATTATTTATTTGTAAATGTCCAACATTTCCTAGCCGATGACTGTAATGGCCACATGCAAACACCTCACAAGTTTTGATGTCTCGGTTCAAAAAATGTCAATATCTCACAGCAAGAATTATGTACATGGTATTTGGCATCCTTCTTGCACTGTAAATTGTTCCTTTTACCTGGGTTATGAAATGGTCCCGTCCTCATCCCAGCTGGACTTTATTTTTAGAACACTTGAGGGATGAGGGCACCTGTTTTGCTCTGGTAAAAAAAATTATTCTAGTCTAAAAAGTGTGAGCATTTCTGCAAACCCCGCAACCCAGAGCAAATTCTTCACCAGTGGGTGGATGGACAACATGAAGCGGACATTCTGTTCCTTCAAGTTGTTTACCTTTGGGACCTACAGTGAATTTAACGGTGAAGGGAGAAAACAAACAAACAAAAAAACCAACAGATTAATGCTTGCAGACTTGATGTAAATAAACATATACTACATTTCCTTAAAAAACTCCATGCTAAATGAAATTAATATAATATGAATTTCTAAGGAATAAAAAATTGAAGCCTTAAGAAACAGCAGATGGAAAGGTGCTTTCACACGGTCAAATTCAAACAAGAAGTCTAAAGGCTTAATAGGCCAAGAAAAGAAAAAAAAAGAGTCAATGAGATCGGACAAAACATGGTCAAAAAACTGTTAGCTCCTTAAAACAGTTATGTCAAACATTGAGTTGGTATTTGAAGAAAAAAAAACAAATGATCAAACCACCATGTAATTTAAAATAAATAAAATTCAAAGTAAAAAAGGCAAAAAGTTTATAGGGAGAATCACTAAAGTAACTTTAATCTCATTAATACTGTGGAAGAAATCTGCACAATCTAAAAGCAGAACTCTAAATATGAACAAGAGTTACACTCTGCAGTAAACAATAATTCTAAGGTTATACCAGGAATCGTAATTTTTTTACTTCTTTCATGTAAATATCTTAAACAAAAAGATATAACTTTTTTTTTTCAACAGCAAAGTGAATAACATGATTTACTGAGCTCAAATCAATGGCACATGAAGTTAGAAACTAAGGTAGTGGTGCAACAGTTTGCACATGACAGATACCTAAAGTACAGATATATCATTTAATAGTACTCTGTTAATTTTTTTCAGTATAATTTTAACACATCATTACACATCTGGAGTCTGAAATGGTATAGGTAAATTGAAATGTCTTTCTGTATCAAAGTATCTAATCTTTAAAGGATTAGTGTGATGACATTGCCTGTATTGTTGCCCGAAAAGCAAAAAATCAGAAGCGTGCATAGAGCAAACCCACTGTAGTTATTATTCAAGATACTGAATTTAAAATTTGTATGACTGACCCTGTGGTTTTCCTAAAAATAATCAGCAAGAAAAGAGAAGAATATCAATTAGAAGTGATTACTATCTCAGAATTCAGTGTGGTAATTTTGCTTTATAAAAATACTACCTGCAGGACAGTGTGGGAGTTCTTCTTTAGGGATGCTTGTCATTCTTTGGAAATCATCATGGCAAGCATTGCAAAAATGCGTTGTCCCAAAACAGAAAAAAACAGCAACTGAACAGCAGTAGCGGCATTTGTACTCTAAGAAATCTGTACCATGTTTGGGACACATCTAAACAGAAAGAAACAAACACCAATAAACAGAGGTAATCATGCTGTAACAATCCGAACACCACATTTCTACATGCTGTATATACTAATAGTATACAAGAGTATACAATACATATAATTACAAATGACTGTGAATTATTGTACAGCTCAGGTACTTGGAGCTTCAGAATGAAATAAAAATATGAATACAAGTTCTTTGCTTACCTGAGCCCTTGAAACATCAGAGCATGCACCACAAATAAGCTCTCTTGGATCATAGTCATCTCCTTGTCCAGCCTCAGCATCACAACGAGCTTCGCCACCAAAATATGCCTTAATTTTACATAGAAACAATTGGACATTAAACCAGAGACAACTATTATTTTAGCATAATCAATTTGTAAGGGAAAATGATGAATAACAGCCATTACAGTAGTCTCCACTCTGACTCTAGACATACGTTTTTGAGGCACTAAGACAACGTCTCTTAACCTCAGGATAAACAAGACCAAAAATTGTGCAATGTACTCTGGTCTAGGCAAGTGACTATAACGTTTCTGAAACAGTGTTTGGATGCTCTATTAACTGTACCTAAGAAAGACAGAACTGAGGCTGAAGGCAGCAGAGAAAGATTCTACCAGGAGGGATTTTTACTAGCCGCAAGGAGTATCACTTTTTATGCTCATGTGGGGTCCCTTATAATTAGAATTTTGCTATTTTCTACAAATTCATTGTACTTTCTCATCTTATTCTACCAGGACACAAAAATGCACTGAGTAAGACTGCCAACTCTGATGAATTGCCTGATATACTAGTGTTTTTACAGGGAGTGGTGAGACAAGGCAACGAGTGACTTCCTTCCTCTTACTAATTAGACAACGCACAAAACTCTTGCTCCCAGCAATTCTCTCCTTTTTGCAGTGATCGTAAAAAGACAGGGAAGATGGTGGTCTAAAGGCAACTATGAGGAAGGAAAAATGTAAGCAGCCCACCTTCCCCCAAACTCTGCAAACTAAAACAAAAAGGAGAGTCCTAAGGAATGTATGTCAAGGAATTAGGTAGTAAGTTTGGGGTGAACAGGTGCTGGAGGAAGGTTACAAATTAAGATGGTTGAACGTTGCTGTTCAGACATACGGACACAATACGAAAGGGAATGATGAGATACAAGGGAAGGAAAAAGAGGGAAATAAAGACACTGAAATAACTGAGTATTAAGTACTGGAAAGAAGGTGTAATGAAAAACAGGGACAGGAATAAAAGCTGGATAAAGTAAGATAATAAAACCCGTTTTTGTAAGGGAGGCAAAAAAGGTGCTAGGCAAGCTACTAAAGGATGAGGAGTGAAAACTGATTTACTGTGGAAGGCAGGAACAAAAGTGGACTGAGTAACTGTGTAGTAACGAGCTGGAGGGATTCATTACTGCTCTTCGCTAGCATATGGAAGGGAACTCAGTCCTTTCTCCTCTTACTTCCAAATTGTGCACTTAACGTAAAACATGTACATTGAACATAACGTTATTTGGGCTTCCCTTGAAAATGTTATTATGAAATTGCCTTATTCCATTCATTCCTAACGGAAAAGGAAAAAGATGCTATCAAGATGGGCACCAAAATCAGCTTCAAATGATAGAGGCAATGGGAGGCGTTCAGTGATTATCCAAAATTTCTGCAACCATAGTCTCTAACCAAAGATAAAGAATGTTTGTCTCTTCGCCTCCGTGGGGAATTCTTCTAACACATCTGGCCATCGTCTCCATAGCTGCTGCACTTCACAGGCACTCAAGATGCTAAGATCTGAACTTAGGCATAATGGGTTAAGGATGGCAGAGTTTCCTTATCCCCATCCTGAACAACTGCACTACCATGCATCAGAATTAGAGAAGACTTCCCATCTTTTGAGACTAACACTGGGGAAAACCACACCAACAGGCCTGCAGTAGTGGTGATTTTTCTGCCCCAAAGTCAGTTTACTGCAGTTTCAGTCAACTCCAAGTTGGGCAGAAGTAATATTTAGGTAGAATTTTAGTGAGGAACTCTCCATATCAAACAGTAAGAATGAAACCCTTGGTTATACTATTTTAATGTTTATGTAAAGTATGAGTTGGAAATGAGACAAAAAGAGATTGGTGTTCTAACACAGTATCATCTGCACATTCTTCTAAGGCAGCTAGCACCTCAATATGCTTTTGGTTTCTGAACTGCACTGTATGTGCTTTTGAGTTTTACAAGATAAGACACTACGTACATCTAATTTGCTCAACACTTTTTTTAAAATTACCATTTAACAACAATTTCTTTTCCTGCTTTCCTACTCCATACACAATATATTAAATATGTTCCATTCTTTAAGAAACTGCTTTTGAAGCTATAACATACATTTAATTTGAGAAAGTACTAATTGTCATACCTTTTTGCACTTGTAGCAAACATAATAAGCATATCTGTTCATAGCATAGCCAGCTGGGTCATTATAAAATCTAACACCTGGTGTTGTGATGGCCTCACTCTTGTGCAACCCTTCATACTCCAATCTCATTAGTGCTTTTCTCCTTACATCTTCATAGAGTTCTTTGATTGGATCAAGCAAATCCTTTAATACTGTATGATTGATTTTGTTCTGAAATGAGAAACTGATTAAAATATCTTGTATCTTTATTACAACAGCTGTGATAATTTGTACTATGGTCAAACACAAATAGTGTAATGGATGACATAGAAACATAAGAGCTCAGGCAGTGGACATTTCAAAAGATGGCTGATATAGTATGTACTTTATTTGCTGCAAAAATAGTAACCAGAAGTGCTTTTTATATGGCCTTTGATTATATGAAATCATCAGCCCTTACAACAGACTGTAACAACCTCAGAGGGATGGTAAAGTGTACATGAAATATTCACCACAGCACAGGAATATTCTGATTGATGTTTTGTCTAATTTTGGTCCTTTTTGACTTACTGCGTAGCAATTAAGACTAATGCCTGACAGTCCTCTATGCCAGGTCTTTTAATATCATTTAATAGTCACAAGCTATTGGCATAAATTACCAAAATACAGCACAAAGGAAGAAACACAGCACGCAGAAACGGCTGACCATTCACAAATTTCATGTTCCTAGGGTTTCTAAGGTGCTCTCCTTCCCAGCAGCTATCATATGCTTTTGCTTACAGCGATTATGATTTTGTAGAGTACAAGAGGAATTTTTAGTAAATCAAGCTGAACTAAATACATATATTCTTCAGCTTTGTCCTCATACTGAAAAACAAAGCAACTTTAAGAGAGATTAGTAAAATAGAGAAGCCAAGTTTCCTGCTTCAGATAATGTGCATTAAGATCACTTCTTCCTCCTGAGCTGTCCCCAAATATTGGGAATTTACAAGCTGATGGTACTAAGAATAAAACAGCATTAAGATAACGTCTGCATTATGCTTTCTTTTTAAGAGGACTCTCGCTACAGGGAACAGTAGGGGAAGGTAAAAAGATGCATTAATGATACCCTTTCTTTAGTGACATAAGAAATTAAGGAAACAAGTATAAATATATATTTATATAACATATACAAAAATATAAATACCTAATTTATATTGTAACAAGCAATATAGAATAAAAAAAAAAGAAAGGAAAACCAAAAGCAGTATTAGGTAGCTTGTTTCACCTGTACAGTAAACACATAGCTCATTTACCTTGCAGATAGGACATGACATAAACCCAAAAGTTATCCTTGGCCCAAGCCATCTGTTTTCTAGTACTCGTTGACAGCATTGCAAATGGAAAACGTGGCTACAGTCCAGCTTTAGAAAAGAATACATATAAGTGAATGCTGAAGTTACATTAACCACTAAAATAGAAGTAGTTTTTTTGCTTTTAAGTGACAACATATATCAATTCCAAAATTGTTTTATTTAAAATCCTGGAAGACCCCTATTTTCCTCTTAAAGAAGAGAAAGATATAAAATGGTCATTAAAACCATAACCTTTCCACTCCAAACCCACCAATGGATATATGAAATACATATGAAGTATACCAATTAATTACGTCAGTTGTTTTTCTCATTTATAAAAAAAACATGTATTTTAGATAAACACAGCAAACTAAATTAATACAATCTGCTTTCTTGACATAGCAGTAATGCCTGTTTTGAAATTTTTAAGAGTATAATTTGAGGGACTTTATATTGTAACTTCTTCCACACTTAACATTATAACCATTAATATTACTCTCTTAGAAGCGGGGGCGGGGGGGAAGAGATAAACCTGGATAGCTGGTGCTGCTGAAAGTGCTTCGGTAAAGCAGATCATGCACATGTCATCAGCATCTTGTTTAAGAGTTGTAGCATTCTTATCGCAGCCATGCAAGCACGGCAAACAGTGCTCTTCGTTCTTAACGCCTCCACATGGATGACCACAGGGATGTGTCTTGCTGCAGGCGATTTTAGCATACTCCTATTAAAAGTAAATAATCAGTCTTTTTTTCCCCTCCACTCAACGATGTGTTGCTTTTTGAAGGATTGATGGTTGTGCAATAAACTAAAATGTAAGAATCATGATTCATGTTGTCTGCTGCTACAGCAGGTACTTGGGAAAAACTGCACATTTTGTATACTTGAAGACGACTGATACCTTCGTTACTTATGTTACTTCTGAGTAGTAATGGCATAAGGAAACCATAATTTTTGAATTTTAATATTCAGTTTTAGGATAACAAGAAATATTCTTTAATCCTCCATGTGTACTTTGTATGTTAAGTGCCTCCTGCATAAACATTCCCTGCATAAACACAGCCTTTAAGATATCAGCAGATTTAGGTCCTTCAGGAGAGGTATGAAGTAACCCACTCTTAAGACCACATTATGAGTTGATCATTAACCAACATAAAGCACTTTTATGTGGAAATGGTATTTTAACTGCCTCTAATGCCTATCCCTAGTAAGTAGAAAATATATAAAAGTTGCCTAGAAGCTAACAATGAATTGAACTGAATTAATATAACAATAACATAATATATTCAATAGGCTGAGAGAGGAAAAAAGACGACAAATTTGCTACAAACAGAAATAGGGTGGGATAAGAAACTGGTTCAGATTTGGCCCTCTGCCAGTTGTACCTGCACTGCAGGGCACAGAAACACTCAGGACACATGGATGCAGCTGGCAAACCTGGCCAAATCTTAAACGATCTGGGCTCACATAATAAACAGGCTGTTACGCAAACTACTTTCATCAGGCTTTCCAATACGCTAGACTTTACGTTGACAGTGTATATTTTACTTTATACTCAGAATGCTATTGTGCAAACTTGAGATACTTTTGAAGATAATAATGAAACTATCCCAGATTTCAGCTGACTATTGGTGTTTGTAGCCTGTAATTAAACTAAACATGTATAAACTCCAAAGTATTTGAATTACAATATAATATTCAATATTCAAACCTTTTCATATGAGAGGTCTGGTTTAAAATGGACCACAGGGATGAACAAGGTTTACTCAAGGAATCAGTTTGATCCTGCAGTCCCTTCTATGTATGTAATTCATGATTATTGATATTTTTTGATACACACCTGGCAATCTGTATCAGAACAAACGCTTCCCACTGCTGATAATTCTGTTCCGCTCCTACAGCCACAGAAACGACATGCTTCAGAACTGCTGGTGGTCGGTTTACCTAGGTCCACAAAAGTAAACAAAAATTGTTGTAATGAAACATAAAGGACTAATATTCTAACAACTGACATCTAAACAACAATCACAGAAAACAGCAATTCTTACACAAACTATTTTATTTTTATTAACAAACAATTAAAAGCATTGTCCTAAAGCAGGTGGAAACCCCAACTGTGTGGTTTTTTTTTGTTTGGGGTTTTTTTTTTTTTTGACAAATGCTCATGTAAAAGGTTAAAATCATCAGGATAGAAAGTAAGTAATAACAGTTGTGTTTTACCTGTCTGTTCTCTAAACTCCACCATAGCCTTCATAGTTTTAGAATCTGCTAATGCCATCAGCCAGAAAAGTTTGGTCCTACCACAACCCTCGTGGAGATCAACTTTGATAGCTTCTTCTTCTTCTTTGAATACCTGTCAGGTAACCAAACAGATAATAAATAGCAACTCTACGTTATTTTTATAACTGTCTCTCTGGATTTTTATCAGATGTTTTATAAATTCTGCAGTTTGTCTACTGCAAGGTTTTTTTTTTAATGCATTCCAGAATTTCTACATATTGCAGAATGGATAGATAATGGCTTTATGTTTTTAAAAGTAAAAATATATAAAATTAACACTCGAGCTAACATGTCTGGGAAATGATAGTGCAGCAGTGCTAAGAAGAGAGCTGCACAACTTTTCTTCTCATTTAAAAAATACGGAACTTGGAGTTCTGGACTACTACTCAACTCATCCAGTAAGCCACAGTATATTAAAAGCACAAGATAACATTAAAAATATCTTCATATAATCATCAAAGCAACATTGATAATTATGGTCTTAATAATATGTACTATCTACTAACAATTATATAAGTGTGTAACATTATTTTTTTTTGACTTTCACATAAATACACAGTGGATACTTTCGGCTACAATGAGGAAAATATAAAATTTTTGCAAAATCAAAAAACTGCATGAGATCCTTAGTGAACTTTATACAATCTCTTCTTTTTCTCCTTTCCTAAGTTTTGAAGGCAGTTCTGCTTTCATTCATTTCATCTGCAATGCAATAAAAGTTAGAATTTTCCTGGGTATGGATGTATACACTCAATTTAAACTTTAATTCTTATTAGAATCAGGTAAAAGACCCTAATTGCTTCACAGAGGATTCACATAAGCAGATTGTAGTAACTTAGAGGCTGTCCTTTCTTGGAGGGACAGAAAATACATTAAAGAGGTATGTATGACAGTAGTTGGACAAAAAAACAGGAAGCTAACAGAAGACAGGGAACAGAATTTAAAATTTAAATTGAGGGGATTAACATGATACAGGTAAAGGTAAGGGTGGTAAATAAAAAGTTTAAACATGCTTTCAGAAGTAAATAGGAAAAATCTGATAAGTAGCTATTATGGACAGATTAAAGGAGAGATGCGAGGACTTCTATGAGATAGGAACTTACTTTTTTATGAACTGTAATCTGAACAGGCTATATAGGAGAAATAAAAAAAAAAAAAACAGACTAGACTGTGCTGTGCCATGACAGAAGAGTACACATATAAAATCATCATCTCAGGACGACAAAACAGGAAAATTTCAGAGGTGCTCACAAAGATTCCGGCTAAGAAATCAAAGATAATAGATCCACATGGAATTTCCAGGCACCAAGGAGATCTGTGGGGTGAAACTCAGTGCCAGTGATCTGAACTTTACATCACATGTGCTCTAGACTAGCTGATCCCTTGCACTGAACGACCATTAGCAGTGTGTCCCTGCATCTATCTCTTTTTGTTGTTTTCAGTTTCATCTGAAAAGAATCGAGTTGATGCACTCCAAGGCTGCTCCGTAACACAAATCAAAGCATGGTAAGGAGATCTGCTTCAAAAGCTCATTTCTGATCCTAACTAAAAAGTGAATGGAGATGCACTCTAGGAGAGGGAGAAGAGGTATGATTTCCATTTAATTAACGTTATTAATGAGGTTCATTATTTTAGTCTTACTTATTTGTACAAATATAAGTAGTCAGGGGTAAAGGGGAAAATAAAGGGCTGCAAAAAACACAAAAGAAAAATAGTGTCAAGAATGAGGAAATGTTCACTAGTTTCAGAATTAAAGGCATTTTCAACATTAATTTCAATACGAAATATAAATATTTCAAGGAGAATGCAGTTTCGGGTTTATAGATGAACAGGATAAGAGAATAATGCAAAGGAACGCTAATTAGCAGACTAAAAAGGAATTTGTAAAAATTCATCTAGGTAAGTCAAAGAGAAAAGACATTTCAATCCTAAAACAAAACCAAAATAAATCAGGACGTTTTCAAGCTTGTGGATATCACAACATTTCTGTGAAAAGACCGTGAGAGCTGGTGGAATACTGAAAAGTAAGAGAAGACTGACATAAGGGAACAAGTAGGAGAATTTGCTGTCAAGGGGTCTTCCTGGATATTAAAAAACATAAACATTAAAAATGAAGGGGTTGACAGGCACTGACTCATATGACAGAAGTAGTAAAGGAGATATAACTTAACAGGCATAAAGAACCAAGTTATAGTTAAGAAAGTCTATACAGTTCCTAGATTTTCTTATGTGTATTGCGTTTGCATGGCAAGGTTTTGGTAGCGGGGGCACTGCAGGGGTGTGCCAGAAGCTTCCCCTGTGTCGGACAGAGCCGATGCCAGCTGGCTCCAAGATGGACCCACCGCTGCCTGAGGCTGAGTAAGTCAGCGACAGTGGTAGCACCTCTGGGGTAACAGATTTAAGAAAGGGGACAAAACAATGGCAGGCAGCAACTGCAGCGGGAGAGAGGAGCGAGAATACATGAGAGAAACATCTCTGCAGACACCCAGGTCAGTGCAGAAGGAGGGGCAGGAGGTGCTCCAGGAGCCGGAGCAGAGATCCCTCTGCAGCCCCTGCTGAAGACCATGGTGAGGCCGGCTGTGCCCCTGCAGCCCATGGAGCTCCGTGGGGGAGCAGATCTCC
>NW_010548153.1:19232-97516 GCF_000687285.1 Phaethon lepturus
GTGGGCCGGGGGGGGGCCCCCCGGTGGAGCAGCCTGTTCCTGAAGGATGGCACCCCATGGCAGGGACCCAGGCTGCAGCAGTTGGTGAAGAACTGCAGCCTGTGGGAAGGACTCACGTTGGAGAAGTCCGTGGAGGACTGTCTCGCGTGGGAGGGACCCCAGGCTGGAGCAGGGGAAGAGTGTGAGGAGTCCTGCCCCTGAGGAGGAAGGAGCAGCAGAGACGTGTGATCAACTGACCGCAACCCCCATTCCCCGTCCTCCTGTGGCACTCGGGGGGAGGAGGCAGAGAAAATGGGGAGCAAAGTCGAGCCCGGGAAGAAGGGAGGGGAGATGGGAAGCTGTTTTAAGATTTGGTTTTAGTTTTCATTATCCTACTCTGATTTGATTGGTAATAAATTAAACAAATTTCCCCAAGTCCAGTCTCTTTTGACTCTGACAGGAATTGCTGAATGATCTCTCCCCGTCCTTCTGTCGACTCACAAGCTTTTTCGTTACATTTTCTCTCCCCTGTGCAGCTGAGGGGAGTGATTAGAGCGACTTTGGTGGGCACCTAGCATCCACGCCACATTAAAAAAGTTCCTAAACAATGTTAGCACGAGAGAAGAAAGCTGATGTAGCAAAAGAGTTAGAATTAGGGACTGCTATATGATTTTCCAATCTTCAAAACATGAAGGACAAGAGAATTTAAATAAAAACAACTAAGGAGAATTAAATGGAAACTTATCTATCCCACCTCAAACATAAATAAAAATACCTTTTCAGATACAGAAACAGATTTGGTTCTTGCTACTGCCTTTTGTTTATATATTACTTGGAGAAATGCACACAAGTGTATGCAGTGCCTACAACATGATATCATGTATACTCTACCTGTCTCTGATGAGTTTTTGTTCGCCGATGGAGATGAAGGAATCTGTCACAATCTGTACACAAATTCCCACAGACATTACATAAAATGATTGCAGCAGTTTCACCATCATCATGGTTATCACACATTGGCTGAAAAAATTAAGAAAAAAAGGAAATAATTATCTCTTTATTAAATCCCTCATTTTCTTTCAGCATCTGTTTTTGTTCTCCCTCCAAAATTAGTAAGGGGGGATAAAGATCTTGTTTAGATTATTAATTGTATCTTTAGAATAATCAGTATCTAAACAATTACTCCAGGACACAAAAAGCCCCAATTTACTGTATCAATTCTTCTGATAGTCTTCATCATCTACTTTGTATGATGGAGCAAAAAATGCGTTTTTCAACAATATACTTGAGACATCATTTTCAACCAGTCTGAGAGAAGATTTATTTGGTAACAATGTGTTACAGGAATGTTAACAGAAAAGTACAGAAATATGAGTACTCAGGTCAGTCAACATGCACAATATTTACCCTTAATTACTTTGATATGTTATGTTTGCTCAAACATCTAATCAAAGCTGTAGGTCATCTATAACTCAGAGAGAACACAGTCGAAGTAACAAACTTCAAAATCCACCACAGAATTAAGTTGCTGTACTGATATAATTTTTTTTAAAAATTCAACACAGTTCTGTTTTGCAGTTCAAAATATCTGTACAAAGAAGAGTTCAATGACTGACTTTGATTATGCATATGCATATGTCTGAGAACAAATTTCCATCGTACTCCCAGAATATGTCATTTCCATGATATTGCTGATGCAACTTAGAACAGGATCCTTTCAAGAGCAGTCCTCAAAGTGGGGGGACACAGTTCACCTCAAAATTTGAATATCCTGGTTGGATATTCATTCATTCCTCAATCCCTATATACGGGTTCAGCAGCTTCTATCCCTGCTTGATGATGTCTTGTTACATTTCTTACTCTTCTGACATTTCCAAAGCTCTATAGAAGTCCCTTGACTTTCTTAATCACCTCAGAAACCTTTGTTGTCTGCTTTCCTCTCTCAGCAGTTTTAGTCCTTGCTGCTGCTGCAGCTCTGTCTCTCCTGTATTCGCTTTCTGCCTACACTAAACTGCTTTGGAGGCTTCTTCAGCTAAGCGTCCTCAGTTGCTAATGGGAAGGCACAATATTCCCTTGCCTCCCACAGGGTCCCACCTAACCAAGTTTCAAAGAGATCAGCTTCATTGTTTTGCTCTTTCCAGATTCATACTAAAAAAAATTGTAAGCGTGTTGTGCTACTGAAAAATATAGACAGAAACTCAATTAATCCATCATATTCCATATTAAATTTGTAAATCCTCTGGGGAAATGGCAGCTTTACTAAATTCAGTTAGAAAAAGTTTCTTTCTCTTTGGGGTAATCGCTCAATACTGAGATAGGGAACAGGAAGCTAAATTACAGCGAAGTTCTTGAGGAACACAAAAAAATTGACTTTATTTTGTGACAGAGATCTATATAGAAAGAAGAGAGCTGTGATAGAGGGTGTTGTATTAAATGAGTCAATCTACTCTCAAAAATCCATCCTACGGGTGCTAGGAAGGCCTTGCTCTATCCTGAATACCAGTAGAATTGCTACTTTACTGTTTTAAGTCAGAATTTTTGTTTTCCGAGTAGTGCTCATCCTACAACACTAATACTTCAAACGTGTATGTACAATCTCCATTGGGAACAACAGGGAGGAATAAGGTTAGGCCAAGTCTACCTTTCCCTATCATTACTCTAAATTCTTTGACTACTGAATAAATCAAAATAAACACAAAATGATATGATTTTCAGTCTCACCATCTGTTTCTGTTGTCCATCCTTTCCCATCCATCTGCCTGAGGATAGTCTATCAACATGATCCTGATCAAGTACACAGAGGGATGCTAAGGCCAGCCATAGCTATTGAAAGGCAAGGTAGAATTAAATGCTTTAGAAATACAAAAAAAAAAAAATTTAAAAACTTTGACAGACAAGAACATCAGTGTTACCTGCAAACTGTATCATCCTTCGCTTAAGCTTGCCCATACAATGCAAGTTTTTTTCTTTTCCAAAAGAAGCACACAATAAAACTTATCAAACTTTTGGGAACTACCTTGTTTCTTTCAGGTATGTCACTTTATGGTCATAAATACAGTAGTTTGCACACAAGAGAGAAACAGTGAAGAAAGATTAACCAGAGTATTCTATAGAGAAATATGGCAAATACAGACGGGCATACCACTCTCAAACATTGCAGGCTTTGGGGGAGAAGAAGAAATTCAAGGATGCAGACTAATATAAAAAAACCCAAAACAACAAAAATTTAGCTCAGTGACATTGATTTCTTTATGTTCTCACTGCACAGGGCATTTGAGATTACCTACAAAAGGGTTCTGCGCTAACTATTCTTCAGAAGAAGCTTTTCTCTCTTCCTCTCCATTGACTACAGTGAAATCCTAAAAAGATAAGCTACATGAGGATAATTTGTTGGTAGGCCTGCAACCCAAACTGAAATGCTCTTGCCAGCTGCTTTTTTCAATAGTTTTTGATCAAAGGTTTGATTTGAACAAAATGGCTTTAATTGAAAATGTCTACTGGACTCTTCCCCAAAAATGGACACCTCCATGACAGAACTAAGTTCATTCACCAGGAGAGCTAGGCTGATGTTCAGGGCTCCTCTGAGACCTGATTAAACAGACACAGTGACAGCAGGAGCTGATGGTGCTCCAAAACAGTGTCTTCCAAAGACCAGAGAATATATGAGTAAGGGAATGAAAAACACAACTGGCACAGCCTTTTAAGGTGGAAAACAACATGAGTGTCAAATGCTTGTAATCATTGCAAACCTCTTCTTTTCCATGTAATTATTATGCTTGAGAAACCAAAATCTGTGCTCCCTGAGATGGTAGGTATGTCATAATTTACAAGTATGCTTTTCATAGTATTTCGAGTGATTTATTAAGGTTAAGTTAGTCCAAGTTTCTATAAAAGAGACATGAAAGAAGTGAAGACAAAGAAAAAAAACCTACCGCAGGTAACTAATAAATGGTTCAGTAAATGATTTTTCATTTTCAGACTAAAACACATGTGAAGCTTAGCTTAATTGTCCTAGAGAATGCTTGTTACTGAGTGTTTTCATAATAGCCTTGAGATGTGGCAGCTGATGGCCTAGAAGTCAAACCACTTAAAATAATAGTGCAGAGAGCTGGAAAAAGACAGCTGATTCATATTGTGCAGTTTTCCACACAGATGAGCTCATTAATTTAGTAAAAGGCAAGTATCACAAACTTCAAGCAGAATCACCTCAAGGATAAAACCCCAAATGTGTAAGCATAACACTTATTCTTCATTACTTAGGAAGTACACAAGATACTTATTTAACCAAAATGAATTTTTTACTGGTGTATTTCTGCCACAAAGAAGAAAACTCAATCTGCTGGAGCACAAAGAAAGCAAGACTTTTATTAGGACTAACAGCAATTGCCTTAGTTAGGATACCTGTCCATTATGCACACAGCTAGATGTGGAGAATATAAACTGTATACTGTATGCACTGAAACACCCTGTATAAGGAAGTTTTTTCTAAAATACAGGAAGGCTCTTGGATGGGCTCCTACTGCACACTGGCAATGAACTAACATTAAGTCTAGTAAAGTTCTTACTCTGGTTGTTGCAATGCACCTCACTGGTGACCTGTATTCTTCTTCCATTTTGGTCAGAGCTATGATGGTTTCAGCAATAGCATTCTTTGTCACACGGGACCAAGCTTCTGACAGATGACCCTGTTAAAAAGGAAACTCAATTTATAACAGCTTTTATTAAGAACAATTAAAACTGTAATTAGAGCTGCTACAAGCAACATCAGGGTAGGATCTCAAGTTACAATAGAAAAAGAGGAAGTCAGGGATGACTTTGACAAATCAGGTGTTACCAGACAGGTCTAGTAAAAATTAGCCCTCAGCTACTCAGGTGACTGACTGCAGTAGTCTCTGAGCAACTACTGGAATAACTAACTTGGAATAGGGAGAGGGCATATGATTTTAAGAATGAAAGAATTCCTAAAGCCACCTCCTACTTCCCTGGAGAGAGACAGATGCAGAGCTGGAGCACAAATAACTGACTGAACAACACACAGATTACAGTGGGTTCCTAGAGAAATGAGCTTCACTCGCCTAGCTTGGGCCTTCCTGAATACTCTCCACAGTTTCTACCTTTGAAAAAAAATAAAGAGGAGTAGACAGGAAACCTCAGAACTACAGCACGCTTTCCAAACCAGCCTTAAAGATTCTGAGCCTATGGCACTGACTCATACCGTAAAGTTCCCGATTCAGAGACTGCTGAATCCTTAAATTCGTAATGTAATCTCTAAATTGCTAAAAGTGACAGACATAATTGAGACTTACTGGACTCTGAAAAGGAAGCTACACTAACTCAGATATAGGTACCTACACATTGCAAATGTTGAAAAAGTGAAAGGAATCGTATTTGTAACTCTTACTAAGTGGCTAGTAAGACTGATGTCACCCTATTGATAATTAGCAGCTCTAAAAAGCCTTAAAGAAATGTTTTTAAACTAGGACCCCTCTATTTCTCCACCCTCTTTTGGGTAACAGGGCCAAACCTCCGAAGAAGTTTTGAGCATGCCTAAACCACAGAAGTCCTTTACAAAATGCAATCAAGAAATGTTATTACTCCCACCCTTGAATGGCCTCAGTCAGGTCTCCCTCATCTAGAATGAAAGGGGACGAAGTTCAGATCTCTTCTTCATACACGAGGAGATTCCTTATTGTTTGGCTACTGAATACTTTAGAGTAAACTCAGTCCCAATCACTTCTTTTAAATAAGCAATTCAGAATCTACTGGAAGAGGGATTTATATCTGCATTTGAGAGGACTACACTTTATCTGATTGACTTGATCCCTTTCTACATATTCATTCCAAGTAGAATGGCTTAAGCAAGAGAATTCAAGACCCATACCAGTATACCCAACAGCACTACTGGAAAACTAACAGGTATGTGAGAGATGGAGCCTCGCATACTCTGGATATGCATACAAGTTGCCATATTTGACTCCAGAGCTTTAAGAACTTCCCTACCAACTTCTGCAATGGTTTTGGAGAACCAGATGTTATCAAATGCACCAGTTTCAAGGGTGAATGTCTTGAATGGCTAGAGGAGCTGCTTAGGCAAAATTACAAGCATCTGATTCCAGTCAGCCAGCCATTTTCTGTTTCTACTAATCTCTTTCTTTTATTCCTGGCAAAGGTCTCTGCTCAGCTTAGTTTTAATCAGCTGTTCTTTAAGGGGCTGGCTGTGCCATCATCACAGGAGCCAGAAACCCATAAAACAAGGACCACAGAGTTTTCTCAAAAGACTTGCCCAGTGCTATTTAAAAATGCTGCAGAAAAGAATCCACTGATGTTTTCTCCCTTACCCAAAGCATACCTACCAACAATGGCTACAACTGATACTTGCAACAACCCTTAAAAAAAAAAAAAAAACTTGAACAAATTACCCATCCCCTCCACAATTCATTCACAATGGTACCTACAACAGACCCTTCCTCTCTAGTCACGGGAGCAACTGAAGCAAAGACTAAGTGATCATTTTATGCATGGACCAGCACTGCTGAAGGATGAGACACATTTTAATTGTAACTCTCAACTAAAGATAAATTGTGAGGTTCTGAAGTCTTGTGTTCAGAATCTAGAGTAGCAATTGCAGAGAACTCCCATCCAGCTTCAGCAACTTTGAGATGGGATCTCCGTAATCTAAGCACAGTGAATGTTTAGAAGATAATACTCCAAAGCTGAACATACTGAAACAGCTTTCAACATGTAATCACAGCAGAAAATCTGTGTCATCTCACTGAAATAGGTACAGAATTAAGGAAGACAAAAACAACCTCCCAATTAAACTCCTTTCCCCTAAACATATACAAACCCTATTTTTTTTCCCCAATATTGTTTCTGGGAAATAGCTGAATCCCTTTTCACCAAATTCTTCTGCCAAAAAACTTGCCTGACGCAGATACAACTATGGAAAATTTCAGCCCAGATGGTTAAAGTAATAAACAGCTATAAATGTAGATTTCAGTAAGACTAAAAGAAGGCAATCTTAACCAGAAACTCCATATATAAAATCTACATACAGTTACACGAAAACACCACTATTACCTTACTCCACAGACACTTTTTACTTGTCAGTTGGAGTTCTGAGTGCTCAAGACTTAAAAAATTAGGCTTCTAAGTGAATAATGTAGAAAGTGACACACAATTATTGTTTACTACTTACATTTCTGGTACAAGTGACTTAAAAGCTTATTTTAATACTGGATTTTTGTTTAGCAGAATCAGAACTCAGTTCCTACTGCTCCTAGGCCTAGACTCTACCCAGAAGACTATACCTCTATACCTTTTCCTTCTTGAGACCAACTCACATTTAACAGCTGAACATAATACTAACGGTAATAGAAAGTAATGAAAAAATTGCAGTCTTCATGACCAGAAATATTTGAATATTCTCCACACATTTAAAGGATAGAAACTTACTGCTGCCATGTCTTTAATGAGTTTAATAATGATTTCTGAAATCTGTGTAGGTGTTGAACCCTTCATCCACCAATGGCTTTCACCTCGCCGAATGTAGCTGCAAAGGACATATGGTAATACATTAAATTAATAAAAGTATTTATTTACTGTTTGTCAAAATCCACCACAAAGAAACAGTGCACATATTCAGCATGGTAGGTTGGTTTGGGTTTTTTTTTTTTTTTTTTTAATCAAACTCACTAAGAACATGACTCCATACAGTCAAAGTATTATACAATTTTTTCCATTTATAAAACAAAGATTATAAAAGACAACATAACTGACTTCAAAGAATGTCATTATTTTGTGCCTTTAGCTTGAGAAAATATACATATTTTTAAACAAACCTGGAATTGAAGATCATTGGAAGTGTGACTGTCGTAACTCCTTTGCCTGCAGTAGTGCCAGCTGTCCCGGTTATAGTAGTTCCTTTGGCTTTTAGCTGTACAGTGAGAGCTTTGGCAATGCATCCCAAAAACATATCTAAGATACCTAGTTTATTCCAATCTCCTTTTTCTGTTGAGTGAATGATATCACTTATATCTGCTGGTGGAAGAGACTTCACTCCTATAATACTAGCCAGGCGACTAGGGGTTACCTCAGGCAAAACACGTCTTAGCAATGATGTTACCTGGAGGGGGGGGAAATCAATCAGAACATCACAATTCTTACCAAAACAGTTGGAGTTTTCAAGCAAAATCAAACAAAGTCTTTCTTCTTCTTCCTAAGTTACCTCAGTAAGGAGGATTGATTCTACTTTCTGTACTTAAATCACACCTATAAGAAATTCTGTAAGGTTTCTATCTTGCTTTGAAGTGTTTATTAATATACCCAGTGAGACAAGGACGAAGACTCCGGAGCCTATCTCACTAAATCAATACTTAGTATACTTCATATAATAATAAAAATATGCTTGGTACTGGACTTACAATAACAGTGATACAGATGTTTGTACAACTCTGATTTGCTTGCATGTTACAGAAATGTTACCCACTTTGCATATAATCTTTAGATATAATCTTTAGATATCAGAATCTCTGTGGTAGAACCATTAAAGACACCTTAGACTTCTGAAAAAAAAAACTTGCCTCGAGGTACTGAGAATCATGATACTCTTTTTCCCCCTCCTTTAGTGTTCCTTGTTATATTGTAACTAGAAATTTTTGAAAAGGAAATCTGTGCCAATTGCTCTGGATCTTAGAGGAAGTGTCTTGAAATTATATGATTCAACCTTACCAGCTGGTGGAATTGGGGTTTAAATTGGCTATATCATGCAAAGTTTGGTCCAAATCAGGATGTGTGAAAACTTAAGGAGTTGACATTTCATACCTAATTTCTGAAGCCTTCAATGTTCTCTTGAAAAACTGTTTACATTTTAAGAAAAAAAACTATTTTGCATATCTGCAATATATCAGAATTACTAAGCAGGGCAGTATCTGCCTCAAGGCAAGTTGAGATGTGACACTCTAACAGTTCAGAAAATTGGAAAAACAAAAGTAGGGAGTATGAAACATAAAAACTTCTGAAACAGGAACTAAAACTCCACCTAGAGAAGGCATGCAAGCTAGCAACAAGCTAGTGCATTAATTGTACTAAAGCAAGTATTTTATGTGTCTATATGTTTGTTATAGTACATGCATATAAATACACATATACTCAGACAGACAACATTCAAGTTCAGAAAGAAACCGGTATTAAAGCTCTACCTGAGGATACCAAGAGGAGAAAGGAATTGTCTTGTTCCATACCACTACACTCATAGTCTGAGTGCAAGACAAAGATCCTAAGGACACATGCCAGATCAATAACAGACACTGCTAATTAAAAACCTCTCATCTTACCTATACAGGCTGTATGTGCATTATATATATATGATACGAAATACCCAAACAACACTGTTTTTTAGGTCCTGTCCATTTGACAGACATTTCCACCATGCTCTACTCATTCAATGTCTAATCTCAACCAGTGAAGCCTCTGCTTCATCTGTTACGATGTTTTAGCAAGACAGTCATTAGTTATCTCACAATTCTAGCTGTCACTGTGCCTTGAAGTCAAACATGATATTAAAAGGGCAAGAATTAACTATGGCCTCCATCATGCAAATATTTACCAACATTTGGAGCATATGCAACACATAAAAATGGGGGTAACTGTGTAGCGCTCTCAGACCCTTTCCCCACAATGAAGTGGCATGAGATCTTGCTAAAAATTAAGCAGTTGCCTCGCTAGCTTCCTTCCACACCTGAAAACTTAACTGCTTTTTATACAGAACTCTTATTTGCAATAAATAAACAAACCAGCTTTTAAATTTCATAAGAGAAATGGGTCTTGGTTTTTGGTTGGGAATTTCTGCCTACTAGCTGGTGTAGTGCTGTGTTTTGGATTCAGTATGAGAATAACGTTGATAACACACTGATCTTTTAGTTGTTGCTCAGTAGTGCTGATACTAAGTCAAGGACTTTTCAGTTTCTCATGCTCTACTGACTGAGAAGGCTGGGGGTGCATGGGAAGCTGGGAGGGAACACAGCTGGGGCAGCTGAGCCAAACTGGCCAAAGGGATATTCTATACCAAAACTGGGGGAAAGCTGGCTGCTCGGGGACTGCTTGGACATCGGTCAGTGAGTGCTGAGCAACTGAATTGTGCATCACTTCTTATCACTTATAAGAATACACTTAATATATTCTTTTAACATTATTATTATCTTTATTATTATGATTTTATTTCAATTATAAACTGTTCTTATCTCAACCCACTAGTTTTTTCACTTTTACTCTTCCAATTGTCTCCTCTATCCCACCGGGGATGGTGGGGATTGAGCGAGTGGTTGCGTGGTGCTCAGTTGCTGGCTGGGGTTAAACCACAACAGTCCTTTTTGGTGCACATCATGGGGCTCGAAGGGTTTGAGACAATAACAGATTAACCAGAGCGCATTAAGGAATTTGTATCTGTTAACAGTTGCAGGTCACGATTCATCTGTTCTCAATATTAGTTTATCTGATCTGCACCATGCTTGTTTTTTTTTTTTTTTTTTCTTTCTGTGCATGTTAAAGATTGGTGGGGGTTTTTTGCAGTTTTCTGTGCTCTGCAATGATTAGTGATGTTTTGTCTGGGAGATTTGTTATTAAAACACTGACCTTGATCTTAATCTGGTATCTGAGCTTTGTACTAAAGCCATTAATGTATTTTGGGTACCATCTCGTGGAGACAATTAGCAATTCTACTTCCTCCTCTGACAGCTTTTTATGGAGGAAATATATAGTGGAACCTTTGCTACCTTCTTTTACGTTTCCTCCTTCATTACAATAACTTTTCAGTATCTTGAACATCCTTGGGTAATTAAAATATTGCTATTGGTATTTCTTGGGAATGTAGTTTCATTTTTGTCTAAGGTTAATAAGCAATTTAAGAATATCATCCAGAGATCTGCCCCAAGTTATGAGTGGCAGTGTGTGTGGGATAGCATGGGCAAATGCCTAGGACAATGGGCACTTCTGGTGTTTTGGAACTTCACCGCTGACAAAGTATGCGGTCACCCTGGCAATTCCAGGGAGACACAAATCACTGCAACGTGCTGGGGCCCGGCCCGTGCCTACTGAGCCCTACTCAACACTACTCAGCACCCTCAGGGGAAGAGAAGGTCTGTGGATCTGGCGACAAAATGACAGATTGCTGCGGCTGCTCCAACCCTGGTGACAGGCACTGTGGCTGAACCAGGGAACTAACCCGTGCTGGTATCAGTCATCGCTATACACAAGAAGGTATCCTGGAAGCAAAAGTCATCTCATTTAGTAAAGGATGATGAAAAAGCAGGGCCATCACAACAAGAGGAGGAAGAAGAGGCAGAAATCATAAATGAGACTGTAACCACCTGATCCCAATCCCTATCCCTGTCCCTATGTGAGCTGTGAGATATGCAAAGAGATTTCAGCTGTTGTCCAGGTGAGCACATTGTCACCTGGCTGCTCCGATGATGGGACAAAAGGGCCAAGTAGCCTGGAATTAGAAAGTAGGGAAGCCAAGCAGCTGGGATCCCTTTCTAGGGAAGGGGGCATTGACAAAGTGATTGGAAAAGGCGCACAAGTCCTCAGCCTCTAGAGGCAACTGCTGTCAGGCATGAAGGAAAAGTATCCCTTCAAGGAAGATGTTCTATGTCACCCAGGCAAGTGGACCACCATAGAGAGAGGTATCCAGTACCTGAGGGAACTAGCTGTACTGGAGGTAATTTATGATGACCTGGTCAATGAGTAGTTATCCAAAGATCCAGAAGAAGTCCAGTGCACACGACCCATGAGGCAGACGTTCATACGGAGCACACTATCATCATATGCCAACTCATTGGCAGTAATGATCCGGGAAGATGAAGAGGGACCAATGGTGGATGAATTGGCTGGCCAACTCCAGCAATATGAAGAAAATCTCTCTTCCTCCCTTGTCTTGACTGTGGAGAAACTGTTCTGGAAGGTCCATCAACTCAAAGAAGATATGTCCTACTTCCCACCTGTACGGACCAGTATCTTGGCTATTAGGAATAAGCATTCCTCTGCTTAAGAGAGAAGATACAGAGGGTACACACCATGGGCCAAACTGTTGTTTTACCTGTGTGACCACAGAGAGGACATGAGGAAGTGGGAGGGAAAAATCTATCTTGACATAGAGGCACGGGTACATGAGTTGAAAGGAAAACAATCACAAAAGAGGGTTCTTTTAGGAAAATTGCTGCTCCAGTCTCCAGTGGGCAGTTCCCCAGACAGAGTAGAAGGGGTGATCTTACTTCTGATCTTAATGAGGAGACTTCTGACTTGTATTTACAAGAAGCGAGTAACAAATACTATGACCAGGACTAGAGGGGCCCTGCCTCCAGCCAGGCAGAGGAAAGGCACAACTGTGTTTATTGGACTGTGTGGATTCAATGGCCTGGCACATCAGACCCACAGGAATATAAGGCTTTAGCGGACACTGGTGCACAGTGCACCCTAATGCCATCAAGCTATAAAGGGGCAGAACCCATCTGAATTTCTGGAGTGCCAGGGGGATCCCAACAGCTGACTGTACTGGAGGCTGAAGTGAGCCCTAACTGGGAATGAATGGCAAAAGCACCCCATTGCAACTGGCCCAGAGGCTCTGTGCACCCTTGGCATGGACTGCCTCAGGAGAGGGTATTTTAAGGACCCAAAAGGGTACTGGTGAGCTTTTGGTATAGCTGCCTTGACAGAGGAAGTTAAACAGCTGTCCACCTTGCCCAGTCTATCAGAGGACCCTTCTGTTGTGGGGTTGCTGAGGGTTGGAGAACAATGTCTGCTAATCCCTATCACAACAGTGCACCGATGGCCATATCGCACCAACTAAGACTTCTTGATTCCCATCCATAAACTGATTTGTTGACTGGAGACCCAAGGAGCGATCAGCAAGACTCGCTCACCCTTTAACAGTTCCATATGGCCAGTGCAAAATTCCAATGGAGAGTGGAGATTAACAGTAGACTATTGTAAGCTGAATGAAGCCACACGACTGCTGAGTGCTGCCGTGCTGGACTTGCTAGAACTTCAATATGAACTGGAGTCAAAGGCAGACAAGTGGTATGCCACCACTGATACCCTAACAAGTTTTTCTCAGTCCCTTTGGTGGCAGAGTGCAGGCCATAGTTTGCTTTCACTTGGAGGGGTGTCCAGTAGACCTGGGGTGGAAACACAGCCCTACCATTTGCCATGGGCTGATCCAGACTGCACTGGAACAGGGTGAAGCTGTGGAACACCTGCAGTACATTGATGACATCATCCTGTGGGGCAATACAGCAGAAGTTTTTGAGAAAGGGAAGAAAATAATACAAATCCTTCTGAAAGCCAGTGTTGCCATGAAACAAAGTAAGGTCAAGGGGCCTGCAGAGGAGATCCAGATTTTAGAAATAAAATGTCAGGATGGATGTTGTCAGTTCCCGATGGATGTGATCAATAAAACAACAGCTATGCCTCCACCATCTAACAACAAGGAAACACAAGCTTTCTTCAGACTTGTGGGTTTTTGAAGAATGCATATTCCAAATTACAGTCTGATTGTAAGCCCTCTCTATCAAGTGACCCTGAGGAAGAGCAATTTCAAATGGGGCCCTGAGCCATGACAAGCCTTTGAACAAATGAAACAGGAGACAGTTCATGCAGTAGCCCGTGTGCCAGTCTGGGCAGGACAATGTGTTAAAAATGTGCTCTACACCACAGCCAGGGAGAAGGGCCCTCGGCAGAAAGCACAGGGGAGACTCGAGGTCGACCCTTAGGGCTTTGCAGTCAGGGATATAGAGGATCTGAGTCCCGCTATACTCCAACTGAAAAGGAGATATTGGCAGCATATGAAGGCGTTCGAGCTGCCTCAGAAGTGGTTGGTACTGAAGCACAGCTCTTCCTGGCACCCCGACTGCCAGAGCTGGGCTGGGTGTTCAAAGGGAGGGTCCCCTCTACACATCATGCGACTGATGCTACGTGGAGTAAGTGGGCTGCACGCATCACACAGTGGGCTCGAATAGCAAACCCCCGTTGCCCATGAATCTTGGCAGTGATCATGGACTGGACAGAAGTTAAAGATTTTGGAATATCACCCGAAGAGGAGGTGATATGTGCTGAAGAGGCCCCACTGTATAATAAACTACCAGCAAACGAGAAGCAATATGCCCTGTTCACTGATGGGTCCTGTCGTATTGTGGGAAAGCATTGGAGGTGGAAGGCTGCTGTATGGAGTCCTATATGATGAGTCACAGAAACTGCTGAAGGACAAGGTGAATTGAGCCAGTTTGCAGAAGTGAAAGCCATACAGCTGGCTTTAGGTATCGCTGAATGAGAGAAATGGCCAGTACTTCATACTGACTCATGGATGGTGGCAAATGCCCCGTGGGGGTGGTTACAGCAATGGAAGTAGAGCAACTGGCAGCACAGAGGCAAACCCATCTGGGCTGCCACATTGTGGCAAGAAACTGCTGCTGGGTTGAGAACCTGGTAGTAAAAGTACGCCATGCAGATGCTCACGTACCCAAGAGTTGGGCCACTGAAGAACATCAAAACAACCAGGACATGGATCAGTCTGCTAAGATTGAAGTGGCTCAGGTGGATCTGGACTGGCAACATTAGGGTGAATTATTTGTACTTCAGTGGGCCTGTGACACCTCAGGCCATAAGGAAAGAGATGCAACATATAGATGGGCTTGTGATCGAGGAGTGGGCTTGACCATGGACACTATTGCACAGGTTATCCATGAACATGAAATGCACTGGCATCAAGCAAGCCAAGTGGTTAAAGCCCCTCTGATATGGAGGACAATGGCTGAAATATAAATATGGAGGGGCCTGGCAGACTGATTATATGACACTCCCACAAACCCACCAAGCACCACATGCCTACAATGGTGGAAACAACCAACTGGGTAGCTGGAAACATATCCTGTGGCCCATGACACTGCCCAGAACACTATCCTGGGCCTTGAAAAGCAAGTTTTATGGTGACATGGCATCCCTGAAAGAATTGAATCAGACAACTGGACTAATTTTTGAAACAAACCTCGTAGACACCTGAGCCAAAGAGCATGGCATTGAGTAAGTATTTCACATCCCCTATCATGCCCCAGCCTCTGGGAAAATCAAACAATACAACAGACTGTTAAAGACCACACTGAGAGCAACAGGTGCTGGGACATTCAAACACTGGGATAAACATTTAGCAAAAGCTGCCTAGTTAGTCAACCCTAGGGGATCTGCCAATCGAGCTGGCCCTGCCCAGTCAAAGCTTTTATGTACTACAGAAGGGGATAAAGTCCCTGTGGTGCACATAAAAAATACGGTGGGAAAGACAGTCTGGGCTATTCCTGCCTTGGGCAAAGGCAAACATGTTTGTGGGATTGCTTTTGCTTAAGGACCTGGGTGCACTTGGTGGGTGATGTGGGAGGATGGGGAGTTGCGATGTGTACCTCAAGGGGATATGATTTTGGGTGAGAATAGCCAATGAATTAAATTGTATGATGTTAATTAATACATAATATTATATATCACCACTTCTATGAATACTATATGCCATATCAATGGTATTACAGTAAGAATCACTCAGATCAATGAAGCATGTATATTGGTGAAACTGAGCAAAGCGCAGCGGTGATGGAACCAGAACTGGCTTCAGCATGCAACAATCCAACACCACACACCATCTCTCCTGCCTTGAAGAATTCTTATGACAGGTGGATCCCAAAGTCATGCACTAAATGAACACAATGAACATGTTATAGGGCTGGCCCACAGACTAAGGTAATGACATCTGCATCTATATATCAAAAGACAGGAAAAGTGGTGGTGATTAATTGTATCATATTGGAAAGTGTAGGACCTAGGCTTGATGTAGATGGTATAGAGTAAGGGGTAGATATTGTCTTGGTTTCAGCTGGGATAGAATGAATTTTCTTCCTAGTAGCTAGCACAGTGCTGTGTTTTGGATTTAGTATGAGAATAATGTTGATAACACACTGATCTTTTAGTTGTTGCTAAGTAGTGCTTACACTAAATCAAGGACTTTTCAGCTTCTCATGTTCTGCTGACTAAGAAGGCTGGAGATGCACAAGAAGCTGGGAGGGGGCACAGCCAGGACAGCTGAGCCAAACAGGCCAAAGGGATCTTCCATACCATATGACATCACGCTCAGTATATGAACTTGGGGAAAGCTGGCCCAGGGGCCACTGCAAAGGGACTGTCTGGGCATCGGTCAGCAGGTGGTGACTGACTGCATTGTGCACCACTTTTTTTATATATTCTATTATTAGTATTATTATTATTATTTAAACTGTTCTTATCTCAACCCACTAGTTTTTTTACTTTTACTCTTCTGATTGCCTCCTCCATCCCATGGCAGGGAGGGATTAAGCGAGCAGCTGTGTGGTGCTCAGTTGCTGGCTGAGGTTAAGCCATGACAGAAATTAATAGCTCTGATATTTAAAAGGAGCACCTCTTGTTCTTGCAATTACATGTAATAATTATGGATGATGCTTTCCTTTATTTATAAAGTAGACAAATGCAATACATGAACTTTAAGTAGTCTCTTTTTTGGAATGTAATACATTCCACTGGTCTAAATTTAAGTACTGCCAGCCACAAGGCAGTGCCAACTTCAGAATCTGAACTTTCATCTTAAAAAAAAGAGAATTCTTAGTCATTGCAACAGAAAAGAAATACCTGACAAATGGAACATATGTAAGAGGACACAGATGAATCTGATGAAAACATAAACAACTGGAATACTGTGAAACAAGAGTCACTGAATACTGAAAAAGCATTTCAGAATAGTTTGCTGATTTAGGTTCATGATGACATAAGTGTTAATTAAGCAATTTTGGGTTCCTACATCTCAGTTCTACCTCTTGGAGAGAAAGGATTAACAACTTACTCAAAAGTGAGTTTGTTTTAGTTTCATAACTGTAGCTTTCATTGTCTTCAACACAGTTTGGGCTTCCTGCAGTAGTTTTATACAGTCAAATTATTGTGGTGCTGAAGTATATATGTATTTATATGTAAAACACATAAAACTTTATAATTCTAACCCCATTCAAAAATTGGGAAAAAAACCCCAAACGACACACTTAAATTCCAAAAAGAGATTCTGTAATTTGTTTTAAAATGTTCATAAATTTCTATTTGCCCTCTCCTCATGATTGCAATAACAAAATGAGTTGCTTTATTTACAATTATTCCCTATGTGGAATATAGGGATGATCTGAGTATGATTGGAAAAACATTTTTAAAGTGAAAACACAAAATTATGTTTCACAAAAAGATAAGCTTAAATAGATATTATACTATCATGCACACAATTATAGGATTCTAAAGACTTTTTTCTAGAAATACCAGGATAGACAAGGAATGGTTAGCACTCACCTGTCTCTGCACCCTGGGAGAAGCAGTGTGCAGTAGTGAGAAGAGATCCTGGAGCAGAGTCAGCTGCTGAGCCAGATACTGCCGGCCTACATTGGAACCGCTCAATGCCAGAACCATTGACAGCAGCTCAAAGCAGTAAGCGTCAGAAGAAGCATCTTCATCATTAGGCTGCGAGTTGGCGTTCTCTTTGCTAGAGATGGCATGCTCCCATTCTTCACGCACACGAGTTGCTTCCATTCGTATGGCCTGGACTATATGAGCACATACCTATCCAAACAGAATCCAAATACGTAGCAACTCTTAAAAACTTTTAGAAAGTGAGACGTGTTTTATGTACCTCCACAATGATGACTAGAACGGAAAGCCTATGAAATTTGACTTGTGCTTAAATTACTTTTCAACATGAATACAAATGAAGAATAAATTTAGGTTTAAATTTAGACAATGATTAGATAAAATTCTTTAGAATTAAGATTTAAATTTAATACTGAATTTGCTCATCTTTATTCTGGAAAATTTAATTGAAATAAATACTTTTTTTATTGTAGTTCCTGCCTTTCAGTTTGCTTTTTACATAGAATTCAGGTTAAAAAAAATACACACAAAAACCCACAAAGAAATACACTTACTCAACTCCCACAAAAGAAAAAGTACTTATTAAAAGACTTAGTCTCCTGTTTAGTTTACTCTTCAGGAAGCTTAAAAAATTTTAGAAACCATGTTTTCATTTTACTAATAGCATGTTAAAAAACATACTTAAGAGATTTTAAAGTTTGCTAAGATGGGTAATGAAAAAGTAGATTTTGCATGACTTACTAATCTAACAAACGTCAAAATTAATCTAATACCTGTTGTATTACTGTGAAAATCTTTACAGCAATGTTTGTCTTGTGATAGGTGTAATAAAGATAATACAGAAGCTGCTTTAGTTGGTGTGTTTAAAAAAATTAAGTACTCAAAAGAAAAAGAAAAAAAACATACTCTAACTACTGCTTTATGTTAAGAAAAACAAAGCTAAGTAAGGAAACAACAAACCAAACTTGCATTGACTGCAGGAAGAAATAATTTAAGAATCTATGCACTGATTACCTTTTTAGTGTTAAATTTTATCAAACCTGAGCACTTTTTGATGACAGAAATGGGGAGAAAACATATGCAAAATTAAGAAACTAAACTCTGTCACTGAACCTCTCCTAGAAATTTAAGAGGGTCTACTATTATGCTATTATTATCAGCAAACACAAATAAGTACCATTTACAACATAATTCTAAAACTTTTCTTTTTGAGTTGAGTCTAATAAGATATGGGTTTTCATCCTATTGAAATGGATTTTTGCAGTGCCAATTTCAGCAGATTTTTCATATAAAATGCACACATATACTATTTAAAACATAGACTGAAATCTAATTATAAAGAACAACAGAAGAACTGAAAGTGTCAAGTAAAAGATACTGTATTCACTGAAAATTAGCGTATTTATTACAGCACACAAACATTTAATCCTGAAAGCATTTTACAATGAACAAACCTGCTTCTGCAAATTTGTCAGTTTGCTCCGGCTGAATATGATCCCTACCATGTGCTCCTTCAGGTCTGCATCTGATGTTGCCTTCATAAAAAATATATTTAAAATTAGAACAAGAGTTTCAAGAACATTTCCTAATTACTGTAGCAATTAATATGGAATATCAACAAACTTTGTTCTAAAAGTTTGTAGCTTTTTATTACAGAGAAATAAGATATATTAGCAAGATCAATTTAACTATGGTTAATAAATATCTCTTAGATGTATTTACTTACTTTCTAAGAGGAAATTTGAGCATGAAGTAAAATAATAAGCAAAACAAGTGAAGTATAATTATTAGAGATTCAGCCTCTTCACATAGCTTAATATAATAGCTGATTAAGTCTTTGTAAAACAGTGCACAGAATATTATTTTCAGTTTATGTATTTCACAATTAAAAAAACAGGGAACACACAATTAAGTTACCACACAGCATGCTGAGAAAAATACAACTTTACAAAATGAATAATTGAGTCATGGAACTTATTACCACAAGGTATTGGGTAGCGCAAAAGCATATATCATCTGAAAAATGAAATTATGTTCATTGAGGACAGTCCAATTTTGACTATTAAACATGACAGTCCAGATACAGTCACCTTTTCAGGAACACTTCTTAAACTATTCCTTGCAGGAAAACAGGAGAGTATACTAGGTAAAAAATACTAGTGTGGTTTCTTAATACTTTTTCTCTAAACATCAACAGAGCCCCTCTTAAGTAACAATAGGCAAGAAGGACTTTGAGGTTGACCACTACTGCAAGTGTTAAGTACTTCTGTAATTGTAGGCATAATTTTCGCCACCATTGTGACGAAGTTTCCATTAAACGCCTATGTTCCAATTATAATTTACTAATAAAAAAATCAATGATAATAAAAAATAAGCAATTGTGAAATTTTACTTCTGTTTTGATTTGAAAAAATTATGTAGCATAAGACACAGGACAAATACTGAAAGTTTTCCTGGATTATTTTTTCAGCAAAGTATTATTGATAGAATACAATAAATACATTGTGTACTTTTTCTTCTCCTTCTGGGGAAGACAACAGTGCTTTTTCTTCTTGTTCTGGGGTTGGCTCAGCATCTCCGGAGATGAGTTTTCCAAATACCTTGAAGAAAGACAGTGACAATTAGCTTATCTCAAAGACAAACTTGTGCAGGTGTGACATTTTACATTAAAACAAAGCACTGAAAGTCTACGATTTATAGTAACTTTCACCGTACAACACATTATTAACATCTCACCTGGGATGTAATAAGTCGGAATACTCGCAGTGTCTCAGATTCACAGTTTCTTTGTTGAGCTACACTTGCAGAAATCTGGCCTGCTATTTTAATGCTTTCACCATCTTTCCATCCAAGAATTTTCACTTGTCGAACTCTTAGTGTGTTCTCTGGACCCTTCAATTCAATTTTGATGATGTGATTATCACCCCCTGGAAGTTCACTTGTTACCCAGCCGATATGTCTTGAATCCAAGTCTACCTATTAAACAGGAATACAAAGATGGGAACTGACATTACATCAAACAGAAAGTCACCTACCTCTAAACCAAACCCACCATATATCACTGGAACCAATACAGTGCTTACTATGAAATTTTCATCCTGAGCAGTAAGACTATCATGTTTAATTATAAAAATATTCAACCTCATGAATTCAGATGAAAAAAAATTCTCAAACTTAAAAAAAAAAGACATACAGCCATTTATTTTTTGTCTTTAAAGCCTATTAGAAATAGTGGCCTACCTATCCCTTTTATCCTCTAAGCAACAGTTCACATATTCAAAAAACCACTTTGAACTAATATTTGTTCATTACTTTTAATTAAAGAAAAAGACACCAAAATTTAACTGAAAATATAACACACAGTTATCAGTAGTTAAGTTGTTTCATCCCTATTCATATAAGCCCCTGCCAAAGAAATTTTAACTCTGTGGAAGTCAATGTCTCATATCATTATCAAGAGATGCAGGACTTAACAATTGTAAAAAAGACAGATGAACTGTATCAAATTAAGTTTATATTAAAATAAATCTGTTTTTTAAAAAAATAAATAATGTTACAGGATTTAAACTGTGATGTCACTACTGGAAGCCAAAAACCAACCGGGTGCAGTGCCTCACATCATTGCTCAGAGCAACCCAGCAGGCCTGTTACACTTGACTGTGAGCCAAGTGAGCCCTCTCTCATATCCTTAGGCTAATTTATAACCAAGCTAATATTTGTTCTTTCCCATTTCTACACTAACTCTCAGTGCCTGCATTGAACTGCTCTGCAGCTGACAAGACTGATTTTTTTGTTTTTCTTTTTTTTTTTTTTAAATACCATGAGATGGAGCATGCATGAGTTAAGAGTATAGTATGCGGGTGTGCTTGAAGATAAAAAAATCTGTTGGAGAAGTGTCAGATGACTGTTCAGCAAAGAGGGAGCAAAGCTGAATCAAGTCCCACCTGTCTTCTGGGAGTGATCCATCCCTGGAAAAATGCCTGGGCACTCTGTTTGAGAAGAGAGAAACAAAGCCAGGGAGCGAGCTAACAAGATGCATGAATGATCATGAGTCCAGTGCCTGAGCTCTGCCATGGCCACCTTTCGTTTGGCTGGATAGCCGGGTGTACCAAGTCAGTTTTCTCACAACAAAAGAATTCTCCAAGAGGGGGGGGTGTGTGTGTGTGTCCATCTGTATTTTTTATCTACCTATATATAGACCCACAGAGAAATAAACACACACAAACCTTGCCTCTGTCTACGTGTACACACACACACTCACATCACTGTTTAGTATGGGCCCACTGCACCAAAGTTTTGTTTCTTCAGATTTGTAACATCTTTTGGAGCTGTATCTTTGCCTTAAAAGCTGTTTGGAATAAGACAATGCTGCTTCTTGAACAATTTTACCAGTGACTGAGAGTTATCCAAATAATAAAGTTTTGAGCCCAAAATGGTAACTGCCTGTTTGAAACCTTAAATATCTTTGACGGGTCACATCAGTGCCAAAATAAACAACACTCTTCTCTCTGTAAAAAACATGCATCTGTCATTTGACTTAGCAACAGAAATACAAAGACTGAACACCATACTGAACTTTAGTCTCTGGACAGAAGTCTTCAGCTACCCGACAGTGAGAACTGAAACAGCAGGGTAAAATGTGTACTATAAAAGTGTATTAGACCATGTAACTAGAAAAATTTGTGTTGAGGGCAAATGATTTCTTTTCTCCCTTCTCATGGCGTTCTACTTCTGCTAACTCTTAAGCTGCATTTCTCTAATGAAAAATGATACCATGAAGCAGATAAAAGGCAATGACAGTGCAACACTAAGAAGCCAAGCATCAGAGTATCTAACAACATGTAATACTACTTAATGCAATTATTTCAGGTATATTCAGATATAAGTACCCTAAAAGAAATCAAACAGCTTGTTGGACCTTATAAAACACAACCTAAACAGTCTTTTTTTGAAACTTTCCATGTGATCACTTATCATTTCAGCTGTAGTAATTAAAAAAAAAAAATCTAGGGAACATTTTATAATACCCTATTCTGTTCCAGTGAAAGAGTAAAAGCTTGATCAATATTCAGTATCTATGACCAAATTCTGTCATTAATAATACAGTATTTTCCAACAATATTATGATGCCTGATATTAGTAAAGTAATTTATCTACTACAAGAAATGGAAACCATTTGCTTACAAAATCTCTGCTATATGCAGCCAAAAAATGATGGCAATTTTTCAATGTCAGCTATTAAAATGTTTACCTGCTTTATTCTGCAGAGATCTTCTACTGCCTTGCCAGTTAGGAAGGTCATTGAAGTCACTTTGTTCTGCAACAGACAAGCGAAATAAGAACAGAACACTTCAACTGAGGACCATTCTGACTATTTCTTCTGTATTAAGAGAGTACATACAAGAAGAGAGACAAGTTGTTTAATTATGAAAAAAAATTTAAAAGTGATCAAAAGCAAGGACGAAGAATGCCAAAGCACAGCTCTCAAAAAAGAATAATTATTTACTCCTTGTGTTAAAAGCTGTAGTTGAAATGAAGATATATTTGTAACATTATTGTACAGATCAATAATCGTGAATGTAATAAGTCTAGAAAATACTTTGGATTTTATGAAAAGTCCTTATTTGAATGCTTCTACAGAAATTGTGAGCAGGAAAAGTGACTTATGAAATAATTAAATGCTTGAAAATGCACTTGAAATTGAACATGCCACTGAGAATTAATTTTCATAATCTTAGGTTTATGCAAACTGCAAATTTAGTTGGATTAGTCTGATCATATCAGGTACTGCTTTCAAAACCACAGGTATCAGAAACTTTGGTTTGAAATGTAAGCTTTTGAGTTATAAACTGAACTGAATAAAGAAAATGGTGGTTCTTGATTTATAAATATACACAACTTTGACTATGCGCCTTCAATGGGAGACACTTAATTTCATTTTCCTCTTACCCCAAGATCTCTGGAATTGTCAACATGAACACACACATAACGTGCATTGATTCCTTTTACACAGTTAATTGTGATGTTTTTAGTTTTGTTTTTATCTTCATCTCCTGACTCCCAGAAAGTTTCTGTAGACCCATCTGTTAAACTACCAATCATGGCAGGTCGGCTTGATGTTTTAATGTCAACAATGCTGGTTAGGTCTTTTAGACAAACCACTATACACAGTTCCTGTGAAAACAAATGAAGATATTTAAAGTATCTGAAAGTAAGGCCAAATACAGGCATTATTTACCGTTTTAAAAACCATACAGACATTTCCGTTCTGAGGAATATGCTCTCTGAATTAAAGACGAAATTTGTCATTTATTGGTTCAAATTATTCAGTCCTTTAAACCAAGTGAAATATTAATAGCTAACAGCTGAATATAGTAGTAAATGCCTAAATGTATTAATAAATGGAAGACAACACTTCAAAGAGATTTGTCAGGAGTATTAATTTGTGCTTCTCAGAATAACAGAAGAAAAAAAAAGATATAAGCAAGTAAGGACTGGAAGTACACAGCATTTAAGAAATGAAATAACTCAATGAGCAAATGAATTAACTAAATGAACTATAAGAGACCCCCAAATACTGTATTTGCAAACAAGCACTGCTCCAAAATTTAGGTTTGAGTGATATACAGGCTAAGGGTCAATATTTGAACCTCTAAAGCAAAATATGAGAACCTGAAAATCAACAACAAGATCCTAAACTGAGATATATTCAAGGAAATATGACATTGAAATAAAGAATGTTTTAATTCAAACAGAACGATCATAGGAAGTATAGGCTGTTCACAACTGATCTCTGCTTCTGGGAGGTGTAATACTTGCCTGATTCATGACTTCAAAACCAGACTGAATACTGATACTAAAACTCTCTTCGCTATCTCCATCATCAGATTTAGACAAAATATTGTTGATATGATGAAAGACATTGCTCTGGTGCAAGAACTGGTGATCAGATTGTTTGAATTTGAGACTCCAGCACCTGAAAACACATTTAGTGGACTTTGAAATTTTGAATATTGTTCAAAAGACATAACCTACCAGTGAAACTATTAATTACATTTTTGCTTCTCAAAATATTTTCTATAAACCTTTAACTTCAAATTTTTACAGGATCTTAAGTGTTTTTATGCAGTGTTTTAAGGAAGGCAGGAGTAAACTTACTTAGAAGTTTAACAGTGAACAGAATCACTATTATTCAATTTGCATCTTTGAGACAAATTCAGAGGAAAAATTTCAAACAGTTTAAGGATACTATTCGGATGACGGATTTCTGAGCAAAAGGTATTATGCTACCAGGCACATACACACAGATACTACCATATTGTTCAATAATATTTTTTTTTCTTCATAGTGGGTACAGTACAGAATTTAAGAGCAAATACATTTTTCTCTACAAAGTCTTTTATACTATTATTTATATGAATAAACACATACCTACATCTTTTACATCTTTCCTATGTGTAAGGGTAGACATGTTCCTTTTCACACAGGCACATAAAGTTGTTTCAAACTTCCTATCTACATTGCAAAATCTTTTCATCTATAATGTTATAATGTTTCCAGACTTTTAAGAATTTTTTCAGTTTGTGCTTACCTTAAGGCCATTTGCTGTAATGCACTACCACTAGGAAGAGACATCATAAGATCAGAGATTGTCTGGAGAAGGCGATGAAAAGTGTGGGGCAATGGGTGAGCTGCTTCGCCAGCAATTACTATATCTGACAGAGGATGTTCACATACTCTAGTGTCTTTTTCCTAAGATGCAAAGCAATTTGTATGTGGTTAACAGACTTTCAGAGAAAAAGGGTTAAATAAATAGAAATAAAAACATTTATGGTATTTGGTTTAAGAATAACTACAACAATCCTGTAATGAACATGAACTTCAAAGCAGTTCCTATAAGAGAATTTTTACAATAACAAGTTATACAGGAACACCAAACAAGCAATTTAGGAAGTATACTGTATACAAACACGTATTTTTCACGATTTAAAGATGTAAACATTACATTGCAGTAATCTGAAAAACAAACAAACTAGAAAAAAAGAACATATTACAGCTGTTAATAACAGCTTTTTTGAGCAGCAAAAACCAGCCATAACAAACTTGCTAATTAAGCTAAGGCTATCAGCTGCTTTATTTCATTACAGCTGTAAAAAGAATGATTCTTAGTTACCATGTGTTGGTATCAGAACGGCTGTGCGTTGGGTGCAAAGTTCCACTGGGCAGTGGGTACAAAGGCAGTGGCAGAGGACCAAAAAGGGTGGGGGCCAGCAAGATGTGTTATGGGGAAGAGTAGCAGAGAAAGAGAAGGAGGTTCTGATCACAATATCCTATTTCAGAAGGCAGGGAAAAGCTCATCTATGACAGATACAAACCATTTCCTCTGCTGCCTTTTTAAAAGAAAATCTGATCCTGCTTGAACCATGGAACCCAGCTGTATATCCCCAACATACTGATGTCCAAAGCCAGATTCAAATGTATTATTTTAAGCCCATTAAGTTGTCTATGTATATTCAGCTTTCCCATGGATCTCAACAGCTTGAATGCCTAGAAATGCTATGGTATTATTTGAAATTAATTTTAGGCACATGCTTACCTAGACAAGAATCATCAAACCAGACATTCGTCTGCATTTTCCTGGAGGGTGTAATGTGGTAAAGTGTACTCAGTGTATGAAGTAGGAAGCATGAGATTGAACTCTACACTAAATATAATCAATTATTCAGACAAAGGTCAAAGCCTAGGTATTCCATTTCCCAGGGATCCTATCTACACAGATAGCATCCTGCTCCCCCATCTCCTCTGCAGCTTAGTAATTCTTGCTTTTGTTTTGCTTTAGCAAGGACATTGCCCTTGAACCTACACCTCATGGGTTAAACCATTTATAGTTCTAGGTCCCCATCCTTCATTTTAGAGAATTCATCACTGGGATTTCTTAACCCTCTCCCAGTATGTTAAAAGAATATGTAAAAATATTTCACATAAGGAAATGAATCCCAGTTGTAGAAAAGCACCATACTGCCTCGTTTTTATTACATCTGTGTGTATATTTACATGGGTATTTTTATCATATGATCAGACTATTGGAAGAAGATGTTGTGATTTGAATATACATCTCCTGACTGATATTTAACAATTAGCTGAAAACTGTTGCCAGTTTCTTGTATGACATAAAATTATGCATTCTAGCCAAGTGACCCAGGGGAATTTTTTAATGCCCCCCCCCGCCCCCTTATATCAAAGGAGAAGCAGCATTCCCACTAGAGCAGAAGTGGCACATTTTAACATTTCTTTCTAATGTCTTTGACCTTTCAGTCAGTAATTATCTGAACTATAACTAAGACAGTATTTGTTTATTCTTTTATACAGCAAAGGTTCTAATTTTGGTGGCTGACCAGCATAAGGACTGGTGGGAACACATTTGCCTCTCTCTACATTGCAGCCGGAATCATTACAAGGCAGAAAATTGTTGGAGCCAAGCACAGGACCAGGATTCAGAATATAATACACAGAAGGCTACTGCAGGTCAGCCTTACTATACACATACAAGAACTTGGCACACTTAAGTAAGTAGAATTATAAACCTGCATGTTGATACAGTAACATGGAAAAGTTGATATCCCACATAAAATTTAGGAGGAGGCTCCATTTGCTTTGAAAACAGCTGTAGCAATATACCAGGGCTGCAATGCTGAAAAGACTCATTTCAGAACTTCTCATTTCAAAGTTGAGTTAGGTTTGAAGTGATAAAAGTTACCCTGACTTACTAACAGCACTAGCATGACCTCTTGAGCTATTCATGGTGGATATGGTGTTTTCAGTCAGAGCTAAATCTAGAAGAGATTGTATGATGATACCTTTTGGAAGAGTGGTATGTTAGACTATACCATTTTACATGCTAGAGTTTCACAACTAATTATAGATTTTTCTTAAATCACTAAATGAACAATATACAATTACATATATAAAATTACCTATGTAATTATTTATATATACTTACTTACATTAACTATAGATTTTCAGAATTAAATATAGAATTTTGTTAAAGCACTGAAAGACACAGCAGACTGAACAAAAACATAAAAAAAAATGTTCTCTTTTCTCTCTTCTTTTTGGGTGGCAAAGGAAGAATAAAAAGCAAACAGTAATTTCTTTTTTGTTGCTGGATTAGAAATGTATTGTGCCCCCTTGCCCCCCGCCCCGACTTTCCTCTGAACACTCATTAAAAATACATGAAAAGAGTGGAAGTCATCACCAACCAAAGTTTCATGATTTTAGAAGAAAAATTTACCTATTAAAAGAGTTCAAGTACAATGTAAGACTAATTACATTTTCATTCCATAATTAAGGTTTTGTTTCACAGAGAGAGGACTAAGGATCCTTTTTACACATATTAAAAGTATTCTAAATTGATACTGTAGGAGATACTGTATTTATGAAAGGAATGCTGAACTTCACATACTTGTTCTGCATTTTCTTTATTTGATTTATTTTCTTCATCCTCCTCTTCTTCAGGCTCTACAGGTGCAGGAGTCAAGGAAGCCACAAAATGCCATAAAATATCATGAAGAGAAGTTGTTTGAATGACATTACAAAGAAGCCAGTTAAAAGCCTAAAACAAAAGACACAGAAAGAGCGATCAATTGGTTAAGCAAACCTGGAGTAAAACCATCTCTTAAACCATTTATGTAACGAGATGCACTGTTGCTTTTGGGCAGGTAAATAATAATGCAGAGTCTTCGAGTAAAACACGTTTTTCTGTAGCTAGAACAGTTTATTAAAATGACAAATATATTACAATGGACATAAACTAATTCACAAACACCATATACAAAAATAAGTTATGTGAAAGTAACTTTAAGGATGAAAAAGGAAAATTCTTATGTATTTTCAGAGATTATTACTGCTTACTATTCAAATTGGTTAACAAAGTGAAGATGCATTTTAATTTAAAACTCTGTAAGCTGAGATTTGGTTTCCTTGTTTGGTCTCTGCCATTGACTGAATTAATACAAACAATTCAGCCACTTCCAAAAAAATCAACATAGTGGGGAAGAAAGGTTTTTAAATATTGTAACATTCTTATGTTCTTCTAAAAGCTGCAATACTTCTGCATGCTGATGTTCTATTATCAGCACCAAAACAATTCTAAAGAAAGAATTATCAGACCAAGATTTGAAAAAAGAATGGGAATTAAGACCAGGAAGATGCAGAGAATGTGAGGAGAAAACAATATTTGTATGATAGATTTTTTCAGCCTTAATATTCTTTTATCAAAAACAAGTGAATTTTTAGAATAGTTTTCCTGCACATCACATTTGTTTTTTAATCTATTTTTTTGTTTTTAAATCTACACAAAAATTCTGAGATAGAATTTACAAATGTCTTATTTTAATCATAGAAGATCCAGTAGTACATTAATACCTCCATTGCAAAGACTCGGCAAGCAGATTTCCGTAAGGCTTGTTTCATTGCTATTTCAAGTCCTTCCAGATCATGATGCTGGATTACAAATGCCAATACTGGCCACTGGAAATTTCTCTCTCCTTTGGAAAGAGAGCTGTGGGCGGAGATTAACCGAGAAAGTTCAGGAGATGGATGTCTCAGGAGAGAGGACCCCACTTCTATACAAAAGCATAAAAAATGCATACATTAGATTCTTCGTGCATTTTAATTTTATAGCCACAGTAAAAATAAAAAGCAGTAGAGCAATTTTAGAATTTATATTTTTGTTCATTTTGTCTGAGAAAAATGCATTAAAAAAAGCAATGTAGAAAAACTGATGCTTCAAGTGAGAAAGAAAATACCACTTCAACTTTTAAATCAGGCACAAAAGATGCACCACAAATTTCAGAACTGCAATAATTCCTGAGCTGTTCTTAGGCTAATCCTATGCGGATTAACAAACAGCTAATGTTTGTTAATAAATAGAAATAAAAGCCATTACATGTATCTATAAAAAATTGTATTTGTCTACAGTTTCCAAGAACAGCAAATCCAATGCCATATCCTTGAATATGTTTTTACTGCTTCTGATGCCTGTGCTCTTACCCGCATCTCCACTGTTGACTCGTCTCCTCGGGATTGCCTTTACCCGTGCTGGCAAAATTGAGTGCTGTTTGTCATACTCTGATGCAACAACTGAATATGATCTTTGAAAGACTGTACGCTTCGCAAGATCTGTATCTGTTATTGGACTGGTTTCCAAACTACAAAGAAATCAGTGAAGTTGTTACAGACCCATTAACAAATATATAGAATATACTTGAATTATACATAAATATTAAAAAGAAACATGCATTTCATAATGACAATGCTACTATTGCATGAAAGTTTGTCTTATGTACCTAATAACTGTTTAAATGCTGGAAAAGAAGGAACACCTATTAGAAATACACATGGTGAAAAAGCATGCAAGTGCTTTATAAACAAATGTAATGATGTACATGGTAAATTCCAAGAATTTAGGTATTTTTTATAGAGAATACCAACATTCAGATCATGCCTGAATTGAAGTTTCAGACCAAATCTGCCCTGAGAATGCATGTGAAAATATCTATGGAGTGAATTTTTAATATGCAAGCCAACTGAAATTTAGAACTTTATGTGAAGTGTAAGTTTCTAACAACGTTAGCCTTAAAGCCAATTTTCAATTGCTATGGCTATGCCTCTGACATGTTTTACTCCTTACCTTCAGTGGACTTCTTACAGTCTGCAGAAGAATTCCCAGCTTATGCTGTCCCTATAGGCCTCAGGAGACCATGGTGTCCACAGTTTTAATAAAGGAATATACCAATACGATGCACTCTTAAGGAGTTTTGTTAGAAAAGTTCTATTTCTGAAAAGACTACATTGTAGATTGTAGTATTCCAATAAACTGTTTTTGCAGTCAGTATAAAATATAACAGATTGAAATAAAAACAGATTAAAAGCAAGTTTTCCCTTCATTACATCCTCATTATAATATGAGGAATTACTGTTTGACATCTGAAAACACCGAGCATCTAAGTTGATTCTGGAATATTGTTAAGTAATAGTAAGAGCCCTTTTTCCCTGGCAAAACAAAAAATTCTGTAATTGCATGAATTGGATCACAGTAAGCTTAGTGAGATATGAAACTGGCTTAACCTGACAGAAACCATCTAGCACTCTTGCTTTTACATAGCATTAAGTTATCATTTCTTCAGTGACATTTTAACTCCCCACAGAAAGAAGCATCAACATTTGCTTTGGAAAAAATTTGGTAATGAAATTCCCTCCTGTTCAAACTTCCCTTCAGAATGAAATCCTGAAAGGAGGATTACAGGTACTTTCTCTCAAAAAGGCTGTTAATCTGCACTACAGTCAGTTGTGTTAAAGCACAGAAATACATTCTCAAGGAGTTTGTAACAGTGAATGGACCTTGGGCCATTGCTCTTTACATCACTTCTGCAGTTCTGGAGATTCTGAAAAAATCGTATTTGCCTCTACAGGGAAATAAGCAGGCCTAGAGTAAGGACTATGGATAAATTTCCCTGAAGTATGCTAAGAGTTCTTATCAATTTCTGAAAAAACTTTTTTTCATATTTTAGTTGTAAACCCAAGACCTTTCTGGAGAGAAGCAATTGGTTTGCACTAGTTAAAAGTTTAAAATCTGATCTGTGAACTAATGGCTGAAAATATACCTGATATGCCATAATTCACTGAAGCTGTTTTTCTAACTACAGCTTCATTTGTTTTTGGCTTTTTTGCTGCCATTTCAGAGACTGATCTGGGCTGATCTGATACTTTAGCTACTTAACTACAGTAATGTTTTCTTTTTAATTGGTGTTATGCTAATGCTCTAGCATTTGTATGTAGTACCTAGAATTACACAGAAGTACCTTGGGGGCATAGATTTCATGTTGCTCTCTGGCTCTTCAAAGACATTAGGGCTTGCATCAGGAGTAACCGAGATGTACGGTGCAGGTACTGAAGTTGAGCGCAGGTACCTCATTTCATCCTGGAAAAGGTTGTCATCCTGGTACCCAACAAAATTTTCATGATGATGCCTACATCAAATTAGATTTTAAAATTAAGATTAAGGATTACAAATTCCAGAAACACACACACATACACAAAAGTCCTTTGCCAATACTTTTAATCAGCCAACACTACTCATTAACTCCTCACCTAATGCACTTAAGCTGGTTGCGATTTACAGGTGTTAGTGGAAAATACAATGGCATTTTCAACCAACAGGGAGAGGGGATCATCCTTTGCTATCTTTTAGTATTTTAATTAGGTATTTCCATGACATATTTTAGGCCCAAATGTCTTTCCATCATAAACATGAGACACTACAGTGAAATCTACTTCAAAATACCAAGTAAGAATAAGTCTTTTGGTTTCCTTCTTACTATTTTTATCTGTGAAGAGAGAAAAGTAGCACATATGTCTGCTACTAACACATTAATTTAAACTCTTTATGAAATTCTAAATTCTTTGGACAGAAACAAAACTGCTGTTAAAAAATATTTAGCATCCAAAAGCTACTCAGGGTATATTTGACCCTTGGAACAAATATAATCCAAGAAATAGAACAAGATTATGGAAACGGAAGAGAAAGAAGAACAAAGATCATAAAGAAGTAGGAAAATATGTATTTTTTCTATGTAAGTTTTAGTTCAGTTTATATGCACATTTCTATCCAACAGTATGAATAGATGAGTATTAAAATCAATGTTCATAAACTTCCTTTAATTACCTTGCTAAAGTCTGTAGATAGAGACATGGCATTTTAATGGGAAAGTCTTCAGAAATTCCTTCTTTGACACTGGGAAGTTGAGATTGGAATGCTTTTGCAGGATGATAGCAAAGGATACTAGGCTCAGCAGCACTACTCAGTGACAGTAAATAGAGTGCATTGGCTTTTATCACTTGATGAGCTTCCATAGTTGGCAAGGCACGAGGAGTCTTAACTTGCATTGGTTTTCTCCTAGATTGTTTAATCTAGAGAAATTAAAAAAAGGTATATTTAAATTACACTTCATCACAGGAAAAGCTGGTAACATCACTTATACTAAAGTTGCTTGATTCTTCCTGTTACAAAATGTTTTCTATTACAAAATGGCCCTTCTATTATGTTCATAACTTTGGAAACTTTTACTAAACAGCTGACAGTTTTGATGTTTGCCTCAGGACAAATTTTTTTGTGCAAAAAGTTTCAACAAATTTAGTTTCAGAAATGAAGTTAAATTAGCATTGTTCTGCTTATCTTAAAACCTGAACATATTTGTATACTTTAAGCAAGAATTTGAAATTGGTCATGGCAGACCAATATAAGAACACCTTTTGTACTATTCCCATTAAAAATTGCTCTAGTTTGCCCAGTGTTTCACATCTGTATCCAATGATCTGGATGATTAAGATCATCAGAGAAACTATAAACATATGAAGCTAATACAGTACTCATTTCAGTAAACAAATAAAACAGAATTCAAAGTTAAATAAACTGACATACTTGTAAAAAATTAGGTACTACATTCAATGCTGCCGTTGTATTAGAATAAAAAAATAAAGTTATTTTACAAACTTGAAAACACTACTGTCTGAAGCAATCAGCAAAGCTTCTGTCTTATTATTTTAAACCTATCAGTGAAATAAGTGGACATTCCAAAACCTTCCAAAATTCTGAAATTTCAAATTTTTTAAACTGGCCCTACCTTATTTTCATGTTGTGATCACAGTACTATTAAACAGACAAAGAGCTGTACGAGAAACAGATGAAAATACCTTCTCTCTTGCTGCTGCTTGCTTTTCACGGAGATATTTTTCTCTGCATCGATCGCAAACCAAATACCAAGTGCTTCCTCCAATACCACCGTCGCCACAGTTACCAGCCCATCCTCCACAAAAGTGACCAATACTATTATAACCTTGGCCACCTGCATAACGGCCACAACCTACATTGGTGAAAAAGATGAAGAAAAGTTAATTCAAAAGAAGGGTTATTATTATATTATTTATTACAGTAAAAGAGGGATGGAGAAGGGGAAGACGGTTGTCTTTTCCTGGCCTAATTTTCTCCTTTTCTGTATCCCTAAACTAAATAAAAAAAAAGGAGCATGTTCATATGTCCCACCAGTATCCAAAGAATCCAAATGCACTGAAGTTTTCCAGTTTTTGTTATGAACTTGTGCAAAGCGTCAACAGCTCCCTAATCAGACAGCTAAGTGACAGTAAGGTCAGCATTGTATGTTAGCTGAAATTACCTACTATTTAACAAACATAAAAAAACCTACTCCCTGTCCATTCCCTTCTAAGACTTGTTGAAGTGCATTCCTTTGCTGATTACTTTTTCTTAGAAAGATTGAGGGCATTGATGAGTGCTGAATAACAAGGCCTCTTAATTTTGCTTTAACTTTGCATACAGTGAAGATGAATGCATACAACATCAGCCTGAACTTCACTAACTAGCAAAGCAATTAGTGATATTTACAAGCTAGAAAACACAGCAATAATTTTGTCTTTAACAAGGCTACTTATTTCTAGCTATATTGTAGCTAATACCTTCTATTATAAACTCTTTTCTAAAGAAAATACAACTTATGTATCTTTTGAACTCAGTTGACTAGCTAAGATAATACCTAGCTAGCACTGACTTATGTCATTTTCCTAAAATTAAACAAACCTCTGAAAAAAATTCAGGGACCCACATCACTATATTTTATGGTTATGTTTTATATATTTTATATATTGCAAACTATATTATAAATATATATTTTACAGTATTTTATTATATTTTACAATACAGATTGTCTACAGACTTGAACAGGATTTTTTTTTTCAAGATATATTTTAAACCAAAAAAAGTAAGTCACTGATACCCAGTGCTGAAACAGTTACCTACTAATAAAAGTTACCTAACTAAAAAAGTTACCTAATAAAAGTTACCTACTATTCACAGTAGAATAGTAATAGAAAACTTTTGGCAACACAGAAACTCGAAATAACCAATCTCATATTTTTAATTTTATTTCCAATTTTCAGGATAGTTTGAAGTCCTAAAGTGTAACAAATGGCATGTTTCTGAAGAGCTACTGTAAAGTCAGCTGATTGTTTTGGCTTTGTTTCAAACAACTTTCTTCTTCATCTTTGAGAGCTCAGATCCATAACTACTTAAAATTACTTACACAAGCGTGTAAATAATTTGTAAGGAAGTGTTTGTAAGTTTTAATTCAGCTTATATAGTGAACTGTGTTGAAATGTTAGACAAGGCAGCCTGACTTGTTTTCACAACAGTAACTACCAAAATGTCTGTGTGTAATATATTTTAGAGATGTATATGGGAAGAAAAATATCTTACCTGGATGAGCTTGTCTCATGTGGTAAGTCACTGGATATGGATGGGATTCTCCACACAACTCACAGATAGTGTCTTTTTCAGGTCCTCCCACAGCAAGCTGGGCCATTTCACCAAACAGATTTCCCCTTGGCCTAGCCTCAACCTTTTCTTTTTTCTTTTTCTCTTTTTTGGTTTTCTTGTTATCTTTGTCACTTTCCTTCTTCTTTAGCACTGCACACGAACCAGGACTTGGAAAAATCATGTTTTGGGAAGCTGCTTTAATAGTTGCTAAAGAAATATCTTCCCAGAAAGCTACCAAGTGCTGCAGTGTTAATGGAAGAGGAGACTTGGATTTCATCGTGTGATGACTGGATGTTTCAAAGGAGGTAGTTTCAGTTTTTCCATCCTCACACTTTTCATGCAGAGGTGGTTCTTTCAACATTGAGAGGACTTTGTTTTTATTGATGCTACCCATTTTAGATATATCTGGTCCATGAGGTGAGATGTTGAACATGTTAAGAGCAGATGATATTTCCAATGAATGTCTATTTTTCAACTTGGTTTCTTTTTCCTCTGCAGGTTGTTGAGTAAGACTACTTCGTATTGGTGCATGCTCTTTGGACAGTTCTGGATTAAACTTCAGAAAAGATGAACAAGCCATAGCATCATGAACTATTCCTTCATGCCAAAGAAATGCAGCAAATACAGCTCTAGCACATTCTGCAACGGAAGGTGACATTGCTTGCTTGGCAGGCTCTACAGGCTTGGAGCCATCTCCTTTGAAAAGAAAGCTGGATTTTTCCTTTTTCGGTCTTGTGTGCCTACCAGCACATTTACGGCTCACTTTCGGAGATGCTCTCATGTCTTGCTCGTCTTTCAGTGGTGCTTTTCCTATGCTGAAATGAACTTTATTCGAACCATCGTCCAGACTTCTGAATTCTGTGTTGTCTTCACAGGTGCTATCTGTAATGCTGTTAGTCTTTAAAGTACTTGAAGTACATACTTCAACTACTTCACTGTGAAGATTTTCTTGTACAACATGAGGGGAAGGAGCTCTGTTTTCAGTTTCTGTAACAGGTTTTCCATCTTTTGCAATAATTTTTGATTTGGGTGAAGTGGACCTCCCCCTTAAGGGTTCTGTTAGCGGTACTTTCTTTTTGCGAAGTGTGTCTGGATCTAATGTGTAAGAATCTGATTTGGAGCGTTCTCGGGGAGGATCAAGCTTTGTTTTTACAGGGGACGAAGCTTTCTGAGGTAGAGTTTTGTCATGAGGTGATGAGGATCGTGGAGAACTAGCACCAGATCTAACGGCTGTAAGTGTCTTTGTCTTTGGAGAAGACGACCGGGTTCCTGGCCCTGGAGATTCAGCTCTCAGACCAGTAGTTGTTCTTCCATCAGTTTTTAGTGTTTGCAAAGTGTTATGATTTGGAGACAAAGACCTGCTGTGAGAGTCTGACCGCAATTTTGCAGCATCTGATTTCAACATAAGAGACTCACTGGCAGATAAACCTTCTGTATTCCTAGGTTTCTTCTGGTCAGCAGCAGCTCTATTCATTCGCACATCAAGCTTGGGTGACCTGCTGTCAGCTCTGTGTTTTGATGACATATCTGATTTTCCTGCTGGAGAAATTGGTCTAGCAGCTCCTGTGAAATTCATTCGGTCACCTGTTTAGTATATTTTATAATTAAATTATTAAATTTTGACAGTGATAATACAAAACAGTACCTGAACACAAGATAAAAATCAAACACATGCTTCTGTTCACATCAAAATGAGAGGAGATATAGAGTGAATTTTTTTCCCCTGGAGTATTTTCAAGGCATTTCTTCTCCCAAAGATACATACAAACAAGTGTTAGGAAATATTTACAGAGCAAACACCACTATAGAGGTATCAAAAGGCACAGTTCACTGTTTCCACAAAAAACTAGTCAACGAAGCACAATTTACATCCCTAGGTAAAATGCCAGGAGTTAATTACGTTTACCACAGTTGCAACAGAAACCAGGGATTATTATATATATATTTATTACTTCTGTGTGTGTCAGCCCGACTGCAACAAGGGACTTGCAGGACTATCAAATGTATTACCAAATTTATTTTCTTTAATGCTCAAAAGTCAGGAAATTAAGGAAGTACTTACAACTATAAGGCAAATCGGGTAACAGGCTTACAAACATGCTTAAAATGATTCATGTTGATCATCTCAGGTATCCACCATTTTAAGACCGCAAACTACCAATACTCTGCTAAAACTAAAAATGGTTAAAAAAACTAAACAATGTTCCTTTCTTCAACTAAAAAAAACCCCACCTTTCTGAACTGCTAAGCTAAACCATCATCTCTGGTCTATGATGTTCTCTTATTTTGATGGACTAATTTATTGTTTTTATGCAAATTAACTTTGTACATATATTAATGTACAAACTATAAAAACTATGGGTAACAATATAAATACATACAAAACAAGTATATGCAAATAAGTAGTTCATTAAAGCAATCTGCTTCTAATAATTCTGTGAACGCAGTCTCTCTGGTAGAACTGTATTTTGAAAGTTAAGACACGCAACGTTGAAATAACTGGCAAGCAATGCAGCAGTTTTGAGTTAAATGTAACTGTCCCTGCACAAAGCATTACACTGCAAAGGCTTGAACATATAGTTAAGTCCTTTTGATTTGAATGGGTTTTCATTAGTCAAACACGAGGAAGTTTCCCTAGTAAAGCTTGTAGAATTGGGTCACAGTGCTTTGGATTATTTTACTCTTCCAGACACTAAAAAATTCTTTCCACTTTTCTAGGCACATTTTTGGTGAAACAACTATTTGTTAAAAAAATAAAGTTTCAATTAATCACAGAATATTTGCAAATTTGGACCTTGATTTCTAATGGGAACAGAGAGGATAGGCAGTCATCTTTTATCCAGTACCTTCAGTATCTATTTAGAAGGTGGGAAATCTGTGTTTACTTCCTTCTGCATTATGGGATCTGAGCCAACTTCTTCCAGTTCTCAATCATGAATCCTTATCCCTATGCTAGAAGATACATAGAAGCATGGAGTGATCTCAGTTTTTCCTACTGTTACCTCTCACAATACAGAAACAAATGTGTTTTGTGGAGCAAAGTCTAGCAACCCAGATGTCTCCTCAGGTTATGAAACAATTATTATTTTGCTATCTCCATATTTAAGTAGCTTATAATAAAACAAACATCAACAGGAAAAAAGTGAAGGATACATATATCAGAGTAATTAACAAGCTTGAAGGTTAGGGTACTCTCCTGGTTTCCCAGGACACAGAACATAGGAGAAGTTCATACTTCTCCAGGCAGAGAAGAAATATTTTGTCTATATTCAGGAACAATACGTCAAATGTAAACAGTAGAATATAATGACAACACCTCAAACATTACCACCAATTTTGAGAGTCTAATCTGTCTTTATTATTTTTTCTTATTTTTATTTTATTTCTTATTTATTGGTGGGTGAGAGGGGGAAGAGGAAGGGAAGAAATAGCACGGTACATCATGGTTTATAAAATGATTGTTCTTGCTAAAATAAAAAACTAAAATAAATTTCTCAAATATCAGTCCAAGAATTTTGCTCATGCCAGCTCAGTTATTCACCAGTTCTACTGATGTGCTATTTTGAGATGTCTACTTTGTGATCTATGAATTCAGAAATGTAAATTAGAATTACTTTATACACACTTTTCCTAGAAACAAACAAATTAAAAAAAATTAATTTGAGGTCTGCCAGATGAGAAAATACTCAGATAGAACCTTTTACAGAATTCCTTATAAAGGAAAAAATAGTGAAAAAGATGACAATAGTTGTCTTAGAGAACATAAAACACTGCAAGCCATACAGCAATGAATCAAATTCAAAGCATATGCATGACTAGTGAATATCAAGCAGGAGAACATTCTAGAACAAAACTGCTTATGAAAGGCATAGCTCAACAGTAGCCTCCAGCAATAGAAAATATCTTATGCCTTTCAAAAACAAAGGTAAATAATCCTAGTTAGCATTCTAGACTATCAGCACAAAAGAAATCCCCAAAACGAAAAACTGCAGAGTCATGTAGCAAAACTGCTTCATCTGTAAACAAACAACAAAACTCATATATTTTTTCCCTTGTCTTCCATATTTCATTTGCCTATTGTTTGAAAACAGGTGTTATTAGATTAGATTAACAGTCCCCTTTCTGTTTACAAAGCAAGAGATAGCTAGATCACATATCATGAAGTTGCTGCAACTCAAGGAAGGCAACACTGAATAGTTATATCAGACAAGCTCCCAACAAATGCTAAACTAGAACGTTTATTTTTGAAACATTATTTATGAAGCGAATGAAATGAAAATGAATGGAAGGAGAAAAAAAAAGAAGCCCAAAAACATTTTGAATGTAAAATCTGAATAACCTTGCTATGTTGGCATGCATACCCACCCTTCAGTTTGTGACAGAGAGATGAAATAGCAGAGGCAGGCCCAGCTACATCACTAGTTTTGTAAATACGCTCACGAGAAGCAAGGCAGCAGGATGGAGTTTCTACAGTGGAAAACAGTTGCACAGAAGCAGCACAGATTCAACGGAAAACGCAGTAAAGATAAAAACAAGCATTTCAAACGATATGCATGTCCTTTGTTAAGTATCCTGAATTCATTGTTTAGACTCCTACCTTAGTTTTAAATGAGAAAAAATTACTTCAAGATCTTTTCCCTGATCTAAATTTTAAAAGAATAAAAGACCTTCTTTAAGTTCAGTATTAGTTTCTAGGATCTAAAAAAGTAGTATGTGTAGACTTGCCAATGAGATTTATGGGTTATTATAAAAAACAGCAGTATCTAGTTTTGAACTGAACTCTGGTTTGAAATGTGAACTTTTAATCTGTAAATACAGAGATGAATTATTTAAAACTGCAATATAGCCTTCTACATGACCAATTCTCACATTCTCTAATTTTCTCAAAAGAACACCTACATGTTTGTGTTGGAAAGTCTCGCTAATCACTGGAAAGAATGAAGAAAAATATATTAAACTCATCAAAACTATCTGTTTTCAAATCTGAATGCACCTCAATAATGTAATGTTTTGAAAAACTTCACGCATGTCATATGACCTGTAGACTCTCAATACTATCAAGAGACATAACTAGCAGTAGAAGAGTTTCTATCAAACAGTATAGACATGAAAGCAAAGAAAGTTAAATTCTAATATAATCCAATACAATTGCAGTAGAGAGTCTACTGACACCAAATCTGTTAGAGTTACAGCTCCAAATGAAACTTGGCGAGATAACTGCAGGGACTTTTAGTTTCAAGTCTATCATTTTACTTTTCTATAATGTTTTTACTTCTCATTCCAATTCCTATTCCTTCATTTAGAAAAAAGTCAAATTCTTACTGCATTAATAATTTTATAAAGAATTTGTATGTTAGAAGATACTCTGTTTTAGACAGATCCTTTTGTAAAGAAGAAATAAGTCTATTGAAAATAAGTGACTTCAATTCCTGCATTGCTTAAGACATCTTTTTGTCTGGTACTACGTTTACTCACTTGTACATATCTTAAAACCACTACCTTATGCAATGAGCTGTAGTTCTATAGACTCTACAATGAGAAGGTGTCCACATGTTCGAAGTAAGAATTTCATTCTTTAAAACAAGAAAATAATCTCTATTTTCAATCCAGTATTAGTATAGATTTAAGAACAGTATTACCTACTTTGACACCTACAAATGATTTGGAGAGATCCAATACTAACTATAGAGTTTCCGAGTAACAGGATGTCATTCCACCAATTTTTAAAGGTAAAACGCAGAAAAACACATTAGAAGCACAAAGTAGCAGTAGAGGTCATCCTAAAAATGTCAATTTGATACACTAGCATTCCACCCTATGAATAATTAAGTGACAATCTTTACTAAATCCACTTTCATAAATGCACATTTTTCATTCTTTCATTCTATACCTGAAAATACTTACATTTTATTATGTTGTAAACTAGTTTATGTTGAACAATGTACTATTTCTCAATCATTTCAAGAGGACTGTGGGTCGAAGAGAATGAGCTTCCCACATAATCTCCTTGCTGCCTTGAACAGCAAGCAACGAGTGTCTGTCCAGGATTAAGTGGTCAGCCACAGGAACCAGCTTTTTGGTTAGGATTCCTTCTTTTTTAATCACCCTCAGAGACCACAAACACTTGAAATACAAGGTAGGCAAGCTCTGTCTCACACCACATTCAAATATGTCAGTGTATCTTTAGTCACCCTCTTTCGTCTACACGGAAGTAGCTCCAGCTTGAAAAGCTATGCAATATGGAGACCTAAGAGCCAGTTCAATTCCTATGGCAGGACGCAGTCTTCTAACAGCCATGCTTACTTCCTCTGAGGGAATGCTGGTAAACCAATCCAGGAGGCATGACATATCACCAACTGGTCCACATTAGTCTTTTTTAAACAAACTCTAAACCAAACTGGTAAAATGTCTCGGGAAAGTATCAGTAAGTTAAAGTTTATTCTGAAATGCCACTGCTTTTCTGCATGATGAAGCAAAACACTGACATGCTTCAGCCTTCTGCCTAAGCAATGGATGTCTCTTCAGAAAGAATGCATTCCTCTCTTGCTTGCTGTTACTCACATGGAAGCCACAATGCCTGTTAGCTGAATTTCCTCAAGTACTGCAATCAATGTAGCTTTTTTCACATCCTGAAAATGCCAAATGCCATAGTGACAGTTGGACAAGGACTCTTTTTTTTTTTTTTCCCCATGAGTAAAAGAAAATACTGACGTCAACAAACATTTGAATATTAAATATTAAAAAGGGAGAAAAGTATTAAGTTATTGTTACAGTAGGGGAATCAGTGAGTGAATGAAAGCAAAAACTGAAGCTTAGTATCATAAGAAAAATATTAGCGATGTTCTTTACCCAAAGGTAGGGTTTGGAGCACCAACACTTGAGCTGCTTAAGTTCATTAATTGAAAGAAGCGTTCCTGTGCTAGAAGGGTATATAAAGATGCTTCTGTAATTTTGTAATTAGTAACGAGAATTTTTGAAGAGGTGATAAGCCAAATTTATTTCCAAAATACAGCTTGACACAATTTGTAGTCTTCCTCCAAACTTTACCACACCAGTCCCCCAAGGATGGTTTTGGATTGATCTGAACAAATGTATGCTCCATACATATCTTTGATTATGAAATCTGTAAAGTCTAGGGTATGAAACCATTTAACTTATTAGCTCAAATTTACAGGAATGATGCTTCAGCAATACGCAGCATCTGAAGAAAAACAATTAAAGCAATACTGTCTGACTGCTTTGCATGACAGTTAAGTCTTTTCAGCATAATATGGAAGAGATCAATGTGCTTGAATAAGAATATTGTCTCTCTTCATTTTACTGAAACACTACCAAAAGGGCTTATGTGCTCCATACTTGTGCTGGTCTTTTGTGCCCCCTCTACAGTTTAGGAAATGCAGATGGAAGCACTGCAGGCAAAGCCAGCAGTTCTAAATGCTCTGTAACTAGCACTTAAAAAACAAATGAACCAAGAAAGCGGTAGCACAATACTGAAGGGATGTATCAAGGAATTCCTGACACAAATGGTAAGGGCTGCTCATATATGGTGGGACCATATGCTGGCATGCAGCTCTGCAGTATGGACTGGTAAGGAAGCAGCCTGACAGGACACTATGAACGTATTGAACTCAGCACTGCAGCTTCTGCCTTGGACTGAGATGAGTCAGGAAGCAGCCACCGCGCTGTGCAGCTGCTCAGTGAGCTGCCAGGGCTGCAGTGGAAGAGGGAGAATGTGACAAACAAGGCGGGTCCAAACTTCTTCAGCGTATCAATCTCTTCATTTGCAATAGCAACTCAGATGTGAGGAAACGTGGCATAAAGGTCTAGCATTGGTGACTGCAAGGTCACACACTTCTCTCCCCAAGTTGAGAGTTCAACAGCCAATTGTGAAATTTTGATAACTGATGCTGGACAGCATGGCAAGATCCCATTTCCCCTGACTTGTCATGTCTAAGGAGTTTTATAACCCAGTACACACTGCTGAAGGCTGAGAAACAAGATTCCCCTTGACCCTCTAGGTTTCCACACTTCACCTACTCAAGCAGAAATTTACATCTTCTGTGCTTTTCACAAAGTTTAGAGACAAATTAATCAAGCAACCAGTAATAATCTTGCAGCTATGGGAGGTTGCTGTCCTGAGCAAATCTGTTACTGATGGTCTTATAAACCTCTCAGAAGAAAGCAGATGCAGACTGGAGTAATTACAGACTGTTTTGTTGAAATAATCAAGGAAGAAACATACATAAACTTATCCTCTTTCTGGAAAAAAATCCTTGGTAACACTCCAAGTCAACATAGCTGTTCCTGAACACCAGGTATGTTATGTCAATCTCTTCTAGCTTTTTTTTTGACTTTTAGCTGCATAAAAGACTGACAAGGAATTAAAATACATGACAAGAACATCTTAATTTTGTCTGTCCCTGTGAGAAAGAAAAAATCTCTCAGCGTTTTTCCCCTGTGTGACCATATGTGAAAATTACCACAGGAATTAAGTAGGACAGAACAATCAGCCCTTCACAGACTACTAGCAAATAACACAAAACTGAGTAACACAGTCCCCCCTTCTTTTTTTATATCCCTTCTGTAACAAATTCTATCACAAAACACACATGACACTTGCTAGTTTACCTATTTATGATGTGAAGAGACTAACAGAGACACTTCTCATTTTTTCAAGCATTGTATCTGAGAAAGTGGTCACCCAAAATGGTAGTATTTTTGCAAAAAAGTCACCAGACACTGTATTGGAAGATAAAAGGTTGTGATAAGCCCGTTCTCTCTTCCTGAAATGAAGCTGGAAATCAAACCAAACCCCAAGCACAGAAACCACTCCTCAGAAAAAACAGCTAGGTACAAACTCTTCTAAAAGAAAACTACAATCTGTCACTGGCACAGAGTATGTTTTATAATCAGACCAACATATTTGTTTTTATTATAAAAATCTAAATTAAAGAAGTACTTCTAGAGGACATTCAGCATGATCCTAACTTTCCTCAGAATCATGCTTCCAAGTAAAATTTCTCCCCAGGAGGACAGATATCTGAAGAACAACAGAAAGTTAAGTGGTAGACTAAGCTATTTAGGCAGACTTTAAATTAAAACCGGTATTTAGTATACAACCTCTGCAGCCATGGAAATCTAGGCTGGCACAATGTCTTTCAACTATTAGATTATCATTAGACCCTTAAATATAGCGGCTACTGACTATAAACATTCATTTTAATTTTTAGATCTAACTGTACTGCAGGAAGCAGTTAAGGACAGAGCACATCCTTTGAAACTAAAACTAAGTATGTCTAGGGCAAAAATCCAAGTGACTTGATACGGAGCCTTGGGATATGTTATTTAACGGATTTAACTTTTAATTACATGTTTGAAAACAGGAGGCTATAAAAGGCTTTGGAAATAATGAATGAAAACTGCACACTTAAAAAGAGTTTCTGTTAAGAGTTCTACTACAGTTGCATCAGGATTGAACATAGATTAAAAACCACACAGCAGAATTTGTCCAAAATGGAACTTTTCTGTCTAAACATTTTTATTGCATATATGCATTGCTGTTCTAATTAATCTTACATTGCAAATTAATCCATTACTTTTTAATATGTAAACTTCCAAGAAATATAGTAATAACGGAATAATTGCTTAAAATAGAATGTTTAGTCTAGAGAATCTTAAATATTTAAGTTTCAAAGTATTTCTGATAATTTCCTTGGCTATTAAATGAACAAGCATATGAATACAGTTTTACAGGCCTCCCTGACATTAATCTGAATTTGGATGAACTTGTAAAAGGAGGATTAACAAATTTGCAAAAGAATAAGGAAGTCTGAACAGCAAATTTTCCCCCATGTAATTCTTAAATTTTGATAGTTAAAACAAAAATTGCAATATTTCTCTCCTTTATGCACAATTTACATTATTTGTATGAAATCTTAAATTAGATGATAAACTGTTTGGAAGAAAGTCACTGTATCAAGTCACAGTTAGTCTAACAGCATACCAGTTCTGGTTGACAATTTTTGCCCTGGTGGAAGGGCAAATAACCGTATCAGCTGAGATCTTATACTAAACTAAGATCCCCAATCAGATATAAACTTGAACATTTTTTCCAGTTTCATTATTATTTTATTTGGTAGACTACCAGCACTCCCCCACCTGACAAAAAAGGCTTCCTTTTGAATCAGGGATCCTTATTAAAACACAAATCATGGATGTAGCTTACTGATACACTTTATCTACACCTGTTGGATAGGCAAATCTGTTGAGCAAGATCTTGTTGGGCAGCCAATGAGAAGTCTTGACAGCTTTTCTTTTAATACAATACAGATCTAAATGCTAAAGAACAAATCATCTGAAGTTTGAAATAAGAAAATTAGGGTTATTTTTGATGCAAAGTTGAATAAGAAACTCTGATTTTACTACTCTGAACAAGAGAAGAAAACTAAAAGTGATGGGAAAGAAGATCCCAACGGTGGTGCACTGATGCCACTGGCAACCAGCTGTTTTATCTGAGTAGATTTTGTAATATTCTGCTTTCAGGATGTAGGTTTGAGTCCAGCGTAAGTACAGAAGGTTACTGTCAGAATATTTCTGACAGTCTTTATAAATGTGAATTAGAGATTTTAATCTAGTTCTCACATGAAGCACTTCACTTTCTCTTCAATAAGCTGAGATGGATAGGTGCAGGACTGCATAGACATAAGAGACTGAACTGCATAACAAGGACTTGCAAGAACTGAGGCACTTCTGAAGAACAGTTTATGGGAGACAGGAAAATCAGTATTTCTGTGACCCATGCTCTATCTGCTCTGAATATAAGGAAGAATTTACTGCAATATCTGCTACCCATCATGAATGCTGAGCTTTTGTTTTTCATTAATCAAAACCTAAACAGTTTCCTGTCCTCCCATCAGTAATCAGGTTAACTGCTATTCACCTCTAGGTGCAAACGTTCACGTCCATGCCAATCCTATGAGCACCCAACAGAAGCCTACCAAAGCCTTTCTTATGAGTAGTGCCAAGTTGTTCTCACTGTCCAGCTACACCCTTAAAGTTAGGAGTGATGACAAAAATAGGAATTTAGGAGGTAAGAAAATCTAACAACTATGAATTGACTGCAGTCCATTGTTGATATTAAAAGAACTATCAACATTTTGTACCATAAAAAACCATTTACCTTAATTATAAACGCAGAGTTGCATACAATATTGGAAATGCACTTTCATGACTTATCTACACTGCAGAACACATACACAAGCAAAGTATTGTCAATAAAGAAATTAAAGTTGAACAAGTATACTTCTTTAGGAGCATTACCTCACATGCTTCTGAATCACGAAAATCAAAACAAAACAAAACCAGAAAGGTGCACTGAGGGATGATTAGTAGCTGGTAAGCAACTGAGAACAGCAACGTCAAAGCTGCAGAAATGGACTGATGAGGCAGGTAAGGCTGACAAACTTACTCTGAAGCTGTGGCTGAGGCTGCTGGAAGGAAAGGGGCTGTCCGAACACAAATGGACTGTGGACTAGGGAAGAGGGAGGTTTTGCAGCTTGATCAAAGATGGAAGGAGCTGGGAGATTTGGCCGTGACTGAATGGAATTCAGTATGGCACTCAGTTGGTCACCTGTAGTGGGCAAAACAGTCAAAACTACAACCTGTTACTTGTCATTCTCCAGAAAGGCAGAGTAAAATGGTGCTCAATTAAAGTTTAAATGATGATAATAGAGAAAGCTTGTAAGTCTTACTTAGCCACATACAACTCTAGTTGTGGCTAAACATAAAAATTTCACCCCATGCATAGCAATAAAATTACTGAAAAGTACAAGCAGGGTTTTTAAGGATCATGGATATTTTACTGCAATTCTTTAGAACATTTCAAAATAGAGATTTATATTCACCTTGTTAAAAAATGAAGAGCAGCCAAAGAAAAACCAGAAATCCCTAGCATTTACAACAATACACACATGCAACAGAACATGCAGAAGAAGATTAGAAAAACTGATGAGCAGGGAAAGATAACATGTGATTAGGCTTTGGCAAGTGTATTACTGTGCCAAGGCTTTGGTAAATATTTGCTCATTTTTGCAAATATCTTTAAAAGTATTCTGTAATGCTGTTTTTCAAGATCAGATTGAAGATAATTTAAAAAAAATAAGTACCGCTTAGGAAATGGAACTGTTTTTCTGAAGAACTACACACACTTGTGAGGCAAATGAAGGCCTTCAAAAAACTATCATGTTAAAAAAAGAGTTTTAATTTCTGAATGCCAATTCTCGAAAAACTGTGTGAGCATTAGAAATACATGAAGCCTACAGGAAGACAGCAGAGTTTATCACACCATGTTATAACTTGAAGTATACTTAGTGATATAAGCTGTGAGATGCCAAGAGTTTGAGAGCATCTCAGATTTGAACCATCACCAAGCAAATCCTAACAGTGTCACTTTATTCTACAAATTCATATCATCTTGACAGCATTCTAGAAATCCTAGTAAGAAATTAGCAGCTAAGATAGAATTTACAACTCACTGAATTTACAACATTTTTGGGTGATTATCAATTGTCTTGTCATGGAATTAGAGAAAGACTGGTGGGTGTGTGGAACCCCATATTACCTAAGGACTCCAAAATTAAATTTTGCACTTATTTTCTTGATATTTTGGTTTCAAAATTGAGAGAACAAAAATACCAGAAAATAGCTGGAATGCCTTTCTAAATAATCATCTATAGGTATCAATAAATCAATTTTATTTCACTGTTGGAAGTTGTATACCTAAAAAAATACTGGAATCAGTACTTGGGCAGCAATCATTCCTACCATAATAACCCGGAAGTGATTAACATGCTTGACAAACCTATTTTTTGACAAACACTATTATTTTTCAATACAACAGGCCTATTTCCTAAAATGAATTGTTATTTTACAGGGAAGAACATCTGAGAAAAGGTTGAAAGTCATCTGCCCACAATAAATAAATATGGAGGTGGGTAGAACCATTCATGAGGAATATTAAAGACTTGCCTGCAATGTAGAAGGCTGCAATAGAGAAGACAAAGCTAAATCAAACAGAATGATTGTGGGAGTTATGTCTTCTGCCTCACAGATAATACCGTAAACACAGTTCTATTATATGGGTATCTACATTTGTCCAGCAGTTTGAAATGCTCATAGATGGTGACTGAATTTTCACTGAAACTAGTGCATCACTATAGAAATTATATTGCGCTTCTGCCTGCAGTTTTTTGTTTTTCACAAAACTCAAATCTTTGTAGACCTAAGAAAGCAAAAAGACTGTCTATAAAGTAATGATACAGCTGAAGAATTCTATTTTTGGGAAAGTAATATCGTTAGTCTTTCAATATAGTTGCCAGCAACTCTCCACTCTTGGGCAATTCAGAAGGAATTACAGTACATGGAATGAATGAAATAATCTAGCTGAGTTGCTCACTCACACTAAACATCACAGCTTGAGGGTATGTTGAGAGAATGATGCATATAAAAAGATATGGAACTGAATGCCAGGAGTAGCTTCCAAACTTTCTGTAACTGTAATATGCCAAAGAAATACTGTCCTGGTTTCAGTGGGGATAGAGTTAATTTGCTTCATAGAAGCTATTATGAGACTATGTTTTGGAATTGGGATGAAAAAAAATCCTGATAACTATCAATAACGTTCCCGGCCTGTATCAGAAATAGCATGGCCAGCAGGAGTAGGGAAGTGATTGTGCCCCTGTACTCGACACTGGTGAGGCCGCACCTCGAATCCTGTGTTCAGTTTTGGGCGCCTCACTACAAGAAGGATGTTGAGGTGCTGGCACGTGTCCAGAGAAGGGCAACAAAGCTGGTGAGGGGTCTGGAGCACAAGTCTTATGAGGAGCGGCTGAGGGAACTGGGGTTGTTCAGTCTAGAGAAGGGGAGGCTGAGGGGAGACCTTATTGCTCTCTACAACTACCTGAAAGGGCATTGTGGCCAGGCGGGTGTTGGTCTCTCCTCCCAAGTAACTAGCAATAGAATGAGAGGAAGTTGAGGCCTCAACTTGTGCTAGGGGAGGTTTAGACTAGATATGAGGAAAAATTTCTGTACTGAGAGAGTGGTCAAACATTGGAATAGGCTGTAAATAGCCCAGGGAGGTGGTTGAGTCACCACTACTGGAGGTGTTCAAAAGATGTGTAGACATGGCACTTCAGGATATGGTTTAGTGGGCATGGTGGTGTTGGGTTGACAGTTGGACTTGATCTTAAAGGTCTTTTCCAACCTTAATGATTCTGTGATGCTTTTAGTTGTTGCTAAGCAGTCAAGGACTGTCCAGCTTCCCGTGGTCTGGCCTGCCACTGAGAAGGCAGGGGGTGCATGGGAAGCTGGGAGGGGGCACAGCCAGGACAGCTGACCCAGACTGGCCAAAGGGATATTCCATACCATACGACGTCATGCTCAGTATATAAAGTTGGGGGAGTTGGCCAGGGAGGCACCACAGCTCGAGAACTAACTGGGCATTGGTCAGCGGGTGGTGAGCAATTGTGCTGTGCATCGCTTGTTTTGCATATTCTTTTATCATCATCATTATTCTTCTTTTTATTTTCTCTGTCCTATTAAACTGTCTTTATCCCAACCCACGAGTTTTACCCTTTTTCTTTTCTGATTCTCTTCCCCATCCTGCTGCGGAGGGAGGGTGAGTGAATGGCTGTGTGGTTGTTTTGGCTACCTGCCGGGTTAAAACACAACAAACACCTTAGAAACTCTTTAGGGTAGGATACAGTAACAAGAATCAAAATGCCTTAAGACACTAGGATGCCTGTTAATATAGTATATCGATCTCCAAGGTTTTATCTTTGGACAACACAGGAAAAAAAATTATTTCCCTAATATGCTACAGCAGAAAAAGAATAGATAAAACTTCTGCACTACTACTCAATTGACACTGAGAGACAAGCTGTAATACTGCCTGACACGCTAAACATCTTAAACACTTCCACTGTTGCGGTTCAAACATTACATTGCAATGAGTATGGCTGAACTGGGAAAAGCAGTTCCGTATAAAAGGCCCTGTAAAACAGAAGGAAAACACTTCAACTTTTCCAGCCTTTGTTCAAAAAAAAGGGTTTCCTATAGCAATGCATAGACAAGTATGAACTGCTTCTTTATGTAGTAAAACACTGTGAAATGACATAAAACTATTTCATGAATATGAAAATAACAGACTAGAACATTCTCCTTTAAAACAAATCTTAAATGAAGCTATTTTATTTAGGAGACCACTAAGAATATATGTTGGTGTTAAAAACACAAAGCACAGCTTAGGCCCATGTTTGTAGTGGCATGACACTACAGTAGAATGACAAAGGTCTGTGTTTCAGTAATATGTCTCAAGGACATCTGCCTCAAAAGTCCCTTCAGTATTATCAAATCTTCTAGATCTAATCAATGAATGAACAGGAGGCATGCAGTCGGAGTTTATTGTGATAGCTTATATATATTTACATCTTGGCAACAAAATAAAACATGGTCAAAAGAAACAATTATTTTATGTCTATGTTATAAATTAACAAGATATTATTTATTTCCTGGCATTTGTAAGTGTTATCTATGCGACTGAAAGGTAACTTCAGTTTTACAACTTAAATCTCAAATGGTGTCTTTTATCCCATGTCATCCCATTAAAGGCACTTAAAAATGTCACGACAGGTGAGAAGTGTTTACAAAGGTTTGATCATTTTAAAACACATGCTTTCTAACTCAAATAATTTTCATATCTTGTTTTACAAGTACGTTTTCTTGATTTCTGCACTACATTTTTGTACCTACCACTATAGAAAGCCTCAGCTGTAACTTACAAATCTTTCATGATCCTTCTTATACAGAGTACTTAGACTGAGTGAAATTAAAGCAAAGAAAAAAGCAGCTATAACATTAACTACGTGTTTTGTAAACCACCTTGCAATTCATTGCACTACTGCTTAAGTCTTTTGGAGAGCATCTGATGGTGCTTAAAAGAGTAGGAAATGAGTAATAAAAATACAAGCAAAATTAAGAAAAATAACTGTTTCTAAAATGTGAGTGTAAAAACTTACCTTTGTTATTTCCAAGGCCATAATCAAACCCTTGTCCATTACTACAGCTTGTCCCCTTACTGAAAGCTTGTATTGAAAAAGGACTTGGGGGAGGAGTCTGAACATTTTGATCCAGAAGGACTTGCTCTGTAAAAAAAAACACATCACTTCAGAATTAGACCATCTTAGTAACTGGTATACATTGGAAAGATGCGTCACAAGGCAAAGGAGCAATATTTTTTTCCCCACAGATAGCACTCTTCCACTCTACTCAATTCTCTCCAAAAAGAAAAGCACATCTCTCTCCTTTAAAGCCATGCTCTAAAAATATAAAGTCGGAGGACTTAATACCATGAAGACTGTTTTTGCTTCACTGAGTTGCTGCCAGCTTTGCTGTCATGTGCCACTTAGGAACAGGCTTGACACTTTGTTTTTCAGTAACATCAACATTCAACATTTATTCTTTGGACAAAATTGTTAAATTCTTAACAAAGCAGGGTGGAGAAAGTATAGTTTTCAGAGTGGCAATCTCAGAGCCAATAAACTTTTAATCCTGGTTCACAGAACATAAGACATTTTTTCCCCTGACACATTTCTTCATATCTGAGTACTACAGTTCTGCTTTCTGTATGATGCAAAAAAATCCTCCAGCCAAAACAAGCCCAGGGTCTTTCAGAATAACCATACCAACAGAAGAGCTAAGATAAATGAGAGACAGAATCCACTTAACTATTTAGATTTAGGGAGGCCTTACTGACTTAATGTGGTCAGAAATATCATTCCAAGTGATGCTCTTGTAAGAAAAAAAAATCACAAGAAGTGTCCCAAATGCAGGTTAAAAGCTCAGGCTGGCACCTTGAAGAACTTTCTCACTTGTAGACAGACTAAAATTAATGTGGATTCAATTAAAAAAAAAAAAAAAAAAAATCACAACTTTTCTAAATGCCATTTTTAGAAAACGGCGTTTCAGGCCAAAACTGTACTTCAGAGTACAACTTTTACATAACACACATATTCAAAATTAAAAAACCCAAAAGATCAGGGAGAAGGCTGGAAATTTAAACGCCGTTTAAAAATGAACGGACCTAGCATTTTCTCAATTACAGGCAACACTAGATCTTGCTGTAGTGCTTCAGCTAAAGTTTATGGATACTTGCCTACAGACTTGGGCATTCAGTATAACTTTTGCATTGTCTCTGACAGAAATCCTACTTCTTTCTGAGAATTTCATTACCATTTTATTAAATAATGAAAATAAAAGCAATCTGAGAGTTGGTATTATTTATGGATAAAAATATAGACAATTGCATTTTCAGCTGGAGCTCCTCCAAATCCTAATTATTTCCCTCCAGCAAAAGCATTGAAACTGATGACAAAGAGTATTCCCAATTAATTTCACAGCAAATAAAAGCAATTAGTTTAAATAATTTTCAGATGTGGCTTAAGCCCATTAGTTTTACTGAGATAGACTAGGAACATAAAATAGGTTGAAATCTTGGTAATTGCACTGATAGCTACTTAAACTGCTTTATCTAGATGCACAAGAGACATCTATCTTCACCCTACTTACAAAAACAGCGTCATCTGCACAGTAAGAAAAGATTAAAACCAGGTATATTGAGGTACAGGACTCATCAGAAAGTTTCTAAGATGGTATCCTTATATGCACTGGATTGTAAAAATCCTGCTACAGACTTTTGCCCTCAAAGCCTGGAACTTGCATTTCTGTTTGTCTGTGAGAACGACGATATACTTGAATATGTCCTTCAGTAATAGTACACAAGTATCAAGAATATGAAGATAGACCTTCAAACAAGGGTCTTGTTTAATTTCTTCCAGATTTGCACATTTTTTCTTAGAGCACAGATATACCTTGAGAAGTTACAGAAAAGATGAAACCATAGATAAATTACTGAAGCTGGAAAAGACTACTTAAAATATGCAAAATACTGTCAAGAGGCTTAAATGTAGGTTATATCTATTCCTCAAAATACGTACTCTTGAATGGCAATTTTTGCACACTGCTTAATTTATTAATGTCAGAGAAATTATTTTCTATTGAAAAAGCAAACAGCCTCATATTAGGATAGAAAATGATGAAGGTGACAATCCTATTACTGAATATGTATGCTTTCAACAGTAAGGTATTGTTCCACTTCACAAAGACTTAGTTTCTAGAATCTACTTGGGCTCTTGAGCACCTCAGAACTTGACATTATCAGACATAACTAAAAATGGAGAAGCTATGACTTAAAAAAAGGATACTGTGCTAAGTATTAAGTAAACAACTTAATAACACTTATAAGAAACAAACCAGCCTCTATGGAACTCCACCAAAATTTTATTATCAACAGAACAACCTTAAATGTTTCTCTCTGTGAATACCTGTAACAACATCATGCTAATGAAGATCCATAGTAATTTCTACTAGACATTAGAAAGACAACAAAGACACACTGGACAGCTGGGGTGTTGTGTCCAGTTTCAGGCTCCCATCAGAAGACAGACTGAAATGAGTTCAGCAGAGGCCACCAAGACAGTAAGGGCAGTAGGGCACACAACATCTAAGGAGAGTCTGAGAGATCTGAGTTTGATCACTCTTAAAAAAAAAAAGATAAGGCGAAATCTTATTGCTCCCTTCAACTGCCTAATTGAAGAGTTCAGGGATGATGGAGCCAGAGTCATCTCAGAGATAGGACAAGAGACAATAAAGTGAAGTCGTAGGATGGGAAACTGTGATTAGGTATTAGGAAAATTTTTCACCAGGGAGGTGAGTCAAATACTGGTACAGTTTGTCCAGAGAAGCTGGAGATAGTTAAAAGTTGACTAGACAAAGGCCTGAGCAACCTGATCTAGCTGAATCTGCACTGACAGGGAGGATGGGTAGATCATCTCCTCCAGAAGTGTATAAATCTTGACAGATCACTCCCTATCTGATCTTTTAAGGGAATATAAGTAGCCCACAATCTTGCACAGAAGAACTCATGCAGATACGGTAGGACTATCTGTTAAGGAAATAACAGCTTCAGAATACCTCAAGGTATTCATATGAAGCATTCAGAGTGAGAGAAAGATATTTTAAATCAGTAACAACAGCCTGTTTAGAGGGAGATCAACAAGAAGGATGATTAGAAGTGGGGGGGAAAAAGGCAACAAAAAATTTTGAGTACCAGCATTTTGTTTATGTTTTCTTTTATTATTTTTAGGTCTTACCCAATCTGAACATAAATTATCAAGACAGAAATTCTGCTTTTTAAGAGAATGCAATCATACTTTACCAACTTGAATAATTAACTAATTTGAAGTAAATCTTAACATGTTTTTAACACTATAGTTAACAGGTTTTTAAGATAATGTTATGTGACAGAATTAAGAAACTTAACAAAACCAAAAGGAACATAAGTAATTAATTCTGCTCTGCTTTTCATAGAGACACAAAGTAGACCAACAAAAGCTAGCAAAAATGCGCAATTACTTATGTAAAAATGATCCCCATAGCTACAAGAAGGATGGTTAAAATTATGATCCATAACTGGTACAGAAGAAAACATGGGAAAATATTTTAACTGTTCTTTTAAAAAACATAAGAATGTTTATAAAGAACTTCGAAGTCCAACCATGTAAAGTAACTTAAATGAAAAAGTGTAAATTAACATTATATCTGTTTAAAACTCACTTCTTTCTTTTTTTATTCATACTGTTTAGATTGCTTAATTTTTTCCAAGTTAATTTAAAAAGCAAAACAAAACAACTTGCCATCTTCATGTCGGAGGTACTGGTTTCCACCTCTGTCTCTAGCTAATGACCATGCCTCGCCTTCATCACTTTCACAGAATTCTACCATGCTGTTCTTATCCATTTGCACCCATGTACCTTCTGAATTAGTCACCTGATGCAAACACATAAAAAAGCACAATTTATTGACTTTTCAGGTAATTTAGTAGGACAATTCAGCAACTTAATATAGTATATGAAAAACACACTCATTCCAATCTTTAAATTATGAAGCAGTTGTAAAGAAAAAAGTTTCTTAAATTAAGGCCACAGCCTGAGGCAGATTGAGGTACCAAAACTATTTATGTCACATTTACAGTTAGGAGCATTTCCAAAAATTTTAGACCTGTTTATGTTCAGAAGAAGCAAAACACCAACACCACAACTTTAGGACATCCAAACAAGCCTAAATAAAAACGTGAGGAGATATTCACCAAAATATGCCTTTTTACTGGTGGCTGCAACAGTAGAATTCTAATACCAAGGTATATACGCAAAGTTTGTACAAGTACTCATTTTGTTCCTGACATTATATTTAGGAAATAGCATGACACACTTCATCCTTAAGCCCTTATTAAGCATAAAACACCACAGCTGGGCAACTGGGAACAGTAACAACAGTTCAGCAAGTAAACAAATCAACACAATCAATACAGAGAAACAGAATAATTTGTTAATTGGTTAGGTCCTAGAATAACATTTTTTCAATGAAAGAAAATTCTTTCAAAGAATATGACAAAAAAAGTGAAACAAGAAACATAATTCTGTATGGAATACTGTAACAGAAATATATAAGCAAGCATATGTAACTGCAGTACAAGTTTAACATTATTCCAATCAATGCACACATCTAAAAGGCAAGACATAATTGCATTAGTATTTATAACATTAACCAAGTTCAACAGTTAGTATTTATCACAAAGGTTGGAAAAGCAAACCTGTACAGAGGCAGATTCTTTTGTTGCGTTTACTACTGTTATATACTGGTATCTATGAAGACATGAACTGAAGCTACAAGGATCCGTACCTCGCCCACTGCCTTGACTTTGTTTCCCAGAACTAACATTCCAATTGGGATACCTCTAAGGTTAGGGCAGCTTCTGATGTTGTGACCTGATGGGCCAGTCTTCACTACCTTGTACATTCCTGGTCCACCTCGAAGGAATGGCATATCTTGTTCTTGCATCACTGCTTCCTGTGGGCAGTGTGAATTTAAGTCTTTGAAAAAATCATCAGTATTAGACCTAGAGTCCTAAGAAATTAAAAAAAAAAAGGCAAAACAAAACAGAACAGAATAAAACCTATTAATAATACCTTTGAAATTTTTAGATGAAAAGTACTTATTTCAAGACTACAATAGCTAAATTTCAAAGCTGAAAGAGATACTAGTTACATTGCTAATGTTAGCATGCAATGGTAAACAACTAACTACTAGTAAATTACACATTAATTGAAAAGTCACCATATTACTCTCGAAAAAAAAGTGGTATAAAAGTTGACCCTTTACATAAAAGGAGTATCTCATATCTACAATTAAAGATGAATTATTTACTCTAACCACTGTCACTAAACCTGATTTCATACTGACATATATCATTCCTCCTGCTGTATTTGTTAAATATTGTGAAAAAGTCTAGGGCTATGTAAAGGGATTTTAAATATTATCTCTTTCCAAATGATATGCTCCTTTTTCGATTGCACAGTTAGAATACATTGTTAATTTAGAGTAAAGACAAAATTATAACAAAGAGTAACAGCAACAACATAGATTCTTAAATGCACATATAAATATTAGTGCATATTTATTGTATGACCAAAAAAATGCCCTGTAAATTTATTTCCCATGGTACCAATTACAGATGAAATATATACCCAAATCTGAAATAAGAAAACACTTTTTAAAGACTTTTCTACCAAGAAAAATTGGTAGTTACTAAAAGAAGAGAAATATTAGCATAGATTTTTCAGCCAGCCATAGCTTAATAAAAAGGCTATTATACCAAAAAATGCGTGGGATGGGAGTAATGTAATGCGTATTTATATCAGAAGAAAGCAAGTGAAAAGCAGGGGCAAGCTCTATTATGCTTAAAATGCAACTCATAGGTGCTTTTAAAAGAACACCTCAAAGTTAAGAACTAGGAAATGCCCTATAGAATGAAGCCAGAGGTTCACCTAGTCCAGTGTATTGTGTTCAGCAATGGCAACAGGAGATGCTCTTTAGAAGCAGCATACAAGTCTTTGTTAGTGGTCTATCCCTTGTCTACCAACAGCATTTAAAATCTTTTAATTATGGATGTTAGAAGGTATACCCTATTTTCTTTAGTGTTTGTTTATGAATATGTTTTCTATAAACTTGTTTAATTTCCTCTGAATGTGCTGATACTTTCCGCCTCCACAATCTCCTGTAACAACACCTTTCAGTAGTTCACTTCCTGCTGTGTAAAAGAATATTCTTTTATCAGTTTTAAACAAAAATTCTGCTTATGTTATTTCCTTTTCAATTAGTGCAATTTCCTCTGATCTCTTTAATTATCATATTTTCAGCTTTTTTAGTATTGCAGTCTGTGCACTACGCCCAGAGTAATACAGCAGTCTTTCCAAGAAGCTTTTATACAAAAATGAATCTGTTCTGTAAATAAGTAACTTTCAAAGGAAGCTAATGCAAGCTGAGGTAAACAGGTTCAAGGAAAAAAAAATCTCTATGTTCTAAAGAGAGTTTAAACATTGTCTAGATCTTGATATAACAATAAAGAAGTTACCTTTTCCCCAAAAGTAAAGAAGTTTTGGGGAAAAATATTCAGTGGAAAAACAAGTTTTTAAATCTCTAAACCAATATGTACAACACCGAGTGTCATCTTCATTACAAAGTCCTTATAAAAAAAACTCGACCTCAAAATTATTACAGGGCTGCAAAGAGATTTAGGCAAGCATTTCTGTAGATAATTTAAACTGCTTAACTGTACATAACTTGTTCCTATAATTGTATAATTTTAAAAAAGATTAAGAATGGGCTGAATATTTATGAAGTATTTGTGGCTTCACACATACAAATATCATCTTCTTAGATCCTGCAACTTAATGTGTACCCTACAATAACAGCAACAAAAAATTACTAGTACATTCTGCATCAAAAATAGAATGAAAATCTTTATTATGTTACTAGGCCACCTCTCTATATTTATAATTTGGTTTGTTAAAAAAGGAGAGTGCTACTTATGAATGAATGAAAATTCAATCCTCTGCCCTGGTATTTTTTCTTGTCCTAAAGGAAGACACACAGACATAGCATTCTATGCAAACCTGCTACTTCCTGTAAAAATAACTCAAAGTAAAACAGACTTCAAAGAATATTTAGCATTAAATTTGAGTCATAAGGTACAATGTGAAAACACAAGACACAGTGTGACTGTTCCTGTCATTTAACTCACCTTAGGGGGTAAAGCTTTGGAAGTCCATGAAAAAAAGTCCAAACCCCTTACTCCTTGGCTAGCATTAAAGACATTCTGAGCAACAAAGTTTAAAAACAAAAAAAAGACATATATCAACAAAGAAATGAGAACAAAGAAACATCGGAGGAAGAAGCTCGAGGTACTATAATGCACATTTTCTCCACAAATAAATTTACTGGTAGGATGTTTTGCAAAATGGGAAAGTTTTGTTTTCCTAATCAAGTCACCTGAGTCCATTGCTCACCATGGCAAATCATCCATTAAACAAAAACAGTTTAGTATGTCAAAAGCTCAAAATGGATGTAGTGTGTCATGCCATTTACTGAAATTAAGAGCCAGACATTTCTTATAAAGCTTGAGACTTCATGCACAGAAAAATCCCACACAATGAAACAGTAGTTGGTCCCACCACAAACCAGTTTTATAGCAAGACAGTCTTCTGTTCTGAAAGATAACGTCAATTGCTGTAGGACAACTGCACATGAACTTTTAGTCACCAAGTCAAGAACTTTAAAGATGGAGAAGGGCTAAGCTCACTACTGTTGCCGGGAAGTCACTTGCACAGAACAATTTCATCAGTTTGAACATCAAAATCGACTCTTTACCAGAGACAAATATTTCAGAGTGCTGTAAGGAGAACGATCACTAAGATTTAATTAGCTTTATAAAATATACAATGCATTTACTAGTTTACTATGAAATATAAAAAACCAAATGGAGCTGCCAGAGAGTTTTCATTAATTTTATAACCAACTGCCTGTGCTACAGAAATAAGCACTGTATTCTGTATATTTTTTCCTCCCACAGAACAGCTAGGACAGCATTTTTTAATCACTGGAAAACATGAAGAAGCAGCCATCTTTTCTCCACAAACTGGTTTCTAGTAATTTCAAAAGAAATTTTTACTGTTCCTGCCAAATGAAAGAATTAGTAGTACATATATATATAATAGTATTAATAATTGGTATTTATGACAGAATCCCTTTGGCAAAGATTTTGTCTATATGAACAGAGGTATCGAAATCTTATTTCCTATCCCCATCCTGATAGGGGAACCAAGTGAAATCCTTAGACAGCAGTCACATTAAAATTTAACAGCAGTTAAAGAAAAGGCAATGAATCCTTTTAGGCAGAAACAAGTACAAAACACTCTTGGCATGTCTCCTCTGTACTCCTTGAAAAAACAGTAAGATATTAAAATTAGGAAATCTAGACTTCTAACTCATAGTAGAAGCAAATCATCTAGCTATATACTGTTTGCAAAACTTCTGCTTACATGAAGTTCCAGTAACGCAAATCATTTCCAATTCTGACAAAAACAGGGAAATCGTCAAACATCAGCATTTCTTTAGAATTTAGTACCTCTACCCAAAATTGAAAGAGGTATTAATGCTCTAGTGAGATGTGTGTTGGGGCACTGGGGAAGGTGGGGAGGGTGTTAGGTAGGAAGACCAGCAGAGTAAAGGTTTATCAATTTGACATAAAACTATGACAAGTATAAAAAGCCTACTTTTGCCTAATGAGAGTATACTTCATAGGCATCCAATGTAGTTTAATGGACTAACTATATTACTTGGCAGCATATCTCATATTTTGTGATGGAATTCTACTGTACAGAAAAACATGGACTATCCATACCTAAAATATTTAAGTATCATTTCAAAGATCAATTTTTGTACATTATAAAGCTATGTGCAAAACATACAAAAGAAACCAACAGCAGTGAAGTGGAACCATGCTGGCTTAGCAATACCGAGAATATCAACTAGAAGCTCTCCTCTGCTCTGTGAGCTTTAGAGCTTCCTGGCTATTAGCACACTATACACCAGTTTAGATGAATAGATCAGGGATGTATTTGAGAATTAAGTTTTCACTCTGAATAAACTACTACGTATAAGCTTCATATTTAGTCCTTATGGTACCATCTGCAGATTTAGTTATTTAGTTCATTTTTTCCTTTCAAGCTTTCCCTTCTAAAATCTAAAAATAATTATAGGCAGGAATTCATACTTTTTCCAATAAAATTTAAGTTTCAGAAATTAAAAAGAAAAAAAATATAAATTACTTCATTTCACCACCAAAATTAGCAGACCATTAAGAAGCATTTAAAATCTCAATTAATATTATTTTTCAAAGCTAAGGCTTATCTTAAGCAACCATCTCTACATTTGACCCGACATTAGTCTTACTCTCCAATTGCCTTCCATCATGCCCGAAATGATAGTAGAAATATCTTGTGAATGTCCTTCAATGTTTCTATAGCACCACTGATCTGTGATCAAGCACTACAGTCTACATACTAATTTTGGTTCTTTCTTCCACTGCAATAATGGTTTGAAAAACTTGCAGATTCTCAATCCTGCTTGCCTATGGTGATTGGGGAATATAATTATATAACTAGACAGCAGGGTACAATTTTCCTTATAACAAAGTTTTACACTTAAAATGAAGTAAAACCCACATATTTACAAATTATTTTTAAAAAGTCAAGTTCCAGAGCTTAACAAAGATAAAATTCTATTTCTTCCTAGTGTGTATGGTTTTATGTTGTATGTACCTTTCTTGTAAGTACTGGGTGTAAGCATGAATATGTCACTGTCCATGTAAGGAACTTAACAAGTATTTTTTCAAAAACAGTTAATTGAATGTCACAAAGACAGAAGGAAAAATAAGTACCAGGGATGCAAGCAGCTTATCCAAAATCACCATCTATTAAATTCATAGTCTCATAATAGTATTACCTACAATGGATTGGATGTATGATTTTAGATCAATGAGCAACAAAAGGAACAGATTCAACTACGCACATTTTCTAAGAAGGAAATGACCACAGCTCAAATAAGTGAAGTCTGGTAACTACAACAGATCTCTGCTTTCCTATAATCATTTATTTTTAAATGTAATAGCTTTGATCAAAACACACAGAAACAGTGTATTTAGGAGATCTAAGATACTCAATGTTTGTTGTATCATAAAATATCTAGGTGATGTTAACAAATAAACATAAAATGTGAATACAATATACATGTCAAGGGAAAAAGAGGCCAAAATTAACATTGCTGAAAACCTCCACTTTTTTTTTGTTCGTTGTTCAATTAATACAGTGATGAAAAAGAATAATTAAATAATCAAAGCTTTCTTTTAAAAATGCACTTTTTACATATTTTACAAAATGTAGCGAGAAATTTTATTTACTTAAGGGATGATTACAAAAAGCCTGTATGTTTAAATGTGACAGAGTAATGTAATTGGAGTTGCCAAGTCTGCACACTCGTGAGTGGAATAAAAATGGAGTCTAATAAAAGTAATATGACATTAATTTGAACAGGGAATACAATGACTAATTCAGCCACTTAATTTTCCATTTGTATTTTCAGTCACATGAGGGACTTTTTCCAGTCTGTTTCCTTCTTCTGAAGCCAATACTGGTAAAACAGCTTTGAATTACAAAACACTTGTATTTTAACAGATTTTTTTACTACATTCTGCTCATCATGTCATTCAGTTGCCCATATCAATTGAACAGGAGCAGATATGGATTATTTCACAATTTAATCTACAGAACCTTCAGCATTTATTACTTAATTGAATATCTTTTGCCACATGAGTCATTCACTGCTAGAGGACTGCACTGATCAAATTTGACAACTTACAAATACAGGTCTTTTCTTGGACAATTCACAGAAAAACACCACATTTTAAAAAATATTATCAACTTAGTCAAAGGGATTTTATTTTAAAACTTTCTACCAAGAAAGCAGTATCACTTTATGTGATCAAGATTTAACAGCTAAAGGAGTTTAGGCTAAGCTATAAAAATCAGGAGCTTATAAAAGATGTTATTGAATTTCATCAAGTTCTGTGGTACATAATGCTAGAATAGCACACAGTAAAGACTAAGGCATTCAAAAGCAAGCCACTGAACCTTGACTTTTGTTTTCAGGCCTTTAAGAAAGAAAGGCCTTTTTTTCCTCTTATTATTACAAATCAAAGCAACAAATCTTAATGCTTAAAAATATGGTCATAATGAAATTAAATAGTTTCAGAACATGCCAAGTCCTTTCAAAAATTTGAAAATATGAGAGATGCAAAGAAACCTTCCATCTGAAACTAGCTGAAAACACGTCTTACTCTACATAGCCATATTGTTGTAATAGTTGCTTTTGTAAGGCTTTTGCTATGTCGGCCACTGCTGCTTACTGATCAGAAGCTAAGCAAGCATGCGACTTTCACCTTGTGTCATTAAAGGTGCAATGTAACTGGTTAGTTAAAGGAAAATTAGGCGTATCTACCAGCTCCTAATAGTCTAAATGATACCAGAACTAATTCACAGCACTGTCTGAGGAAAAAAAGATAATATTTTATCTGAACTTTACAGAAGCACAGAGTGAAAGGTATCATAATTAAATGCTGTTTTTCATATTTCCTTGTACCTGACCTACTTATTCAAGTGCAATTTGAACTATCAAGTTCATATTATCAAGACTGAATGCTCAATTATTTATGACAGCCATTTCCTTTCAGGCTTTTCTCAGGGAGCACAGGGTCTGTTCTTCTCTAGAAATAAGTGTATACTGGAGCCAGTAAGTTCTTTGTAACCACATACATGACTGCTGAGCTCAAAACTATTCCCTTCAGCAAGTAAAAAAGTATTAGAAATAGTTAAAATAAAAAAAAAAAAGAACAAAAAATCTAACAGAATGTAATATCCTCCCTAACTTACAATATTTACTGAAGTTAACTACTTAGTCAAAGCGAATTCACTTTTATCATGGGTGAACAGGTAAAATTCAACTGCTGCATACAAATAGTAATATTTTCTGAAAGTATAATATAGCAATTCTCTAATGACTACAAATTTCTAAGACAAAAAATACAAGCAAGATTTTAAGCAAAGCTTAAATTTTTTCCACGTTTTCATATATTCTACAACAAACTAGATAAATATGCCCGTTGTCAGTGTTTGAGTGACTGATAGCTGAGTACAGAAATCAAATGCTTCCCAAATGCTATATTACAGTAGTTTCCAAAATAAGGATTTTCTTGAAAGAAATCTCCAACTAGAATTATATCAACAAATCACTTATAGACAAGAGGGTGAATAGGAAGACGATCTAGTCGCATCACATAACAATGGGTGTCAGAACATGGGCTGTAGCCACAGGGGATTTATGAATTGCCAGATTTGGCTAGTAGCAAACAGTCCAGTTTTACTGGAACTCGGAATATCTCAGTTCTATGTTCTGTGTTCTTCTATATTGCAGTTCTTCTATGATTGGAAAACATGAACAGGGTAACCTTACTGTCTGCAGGTGTTTAATTTGGCCAAATATTTGTTAACTGTCTTCAAATGCAGCAGCAACTCAATCATGTAAGACAAATCAAATCAAAATAGCTGTTTTTGCAATTAGATCTGGTTCTCATATTTCCCCCTGAAGAAAACAAGGTATTGCCCACACTGGGGACTACATAAAAACAGGTGAGCCAGAAAAAGCCTCCACTTTCACAATTTTTTGGGGAAATATTGGTTTCACTAATGTACTTTCTTCTTTCTGTCTTTTAAAAATTATTTTAAACTCTATCTTGATTCCAGAAAAGGTGCAACCTTTGAATTGTAGTGATCACCATTAAAGTTATCCTGATAAATTATGCTTACTCTTATTATAAATTCTATTTTTTATTCAGTTGTGATGCTCTGGAATTCTTTGATTAGCTACTAAATTGACAACTCAAGAATTCAGGTGTAAAACACAAAAAATATACACAAAAACCAACAGAGCCTGAAGAATTTTTCAAGTTTTTAAAAATGCCTAATTACATTGATTCACTGCAGGCTGCAAGCCTCCACTGATGCCATGATTTCAGAAGACTGCTTTATGGACAATAACATCTTGCATCAAGAATGCCTGGTGCAGACCATAATGTTCTGTGATTATACTTTTATACACTGTTATAGCCATCCTTGCACTTTGGTTTCTCTTCAAGGAAAAAAGCCTTCAACGTAAAAAGCCCTTCTACACTCCACCCTCATTACACAATAGCCCTCAAAAATGCAAACACATATAAGGTAGTATTTGGCAATTAAAATATTGTTTACCTCAGGACTCATTTGCAGCCTTAATTAAAGAAAGTCTTGTAATGAGGATCGAGTGTACTTTTGGATATTTTTTCAAAGGCACCTTTTACTTACGTCAACAGGTACCAGAAGGCTCTTGCCAAGATGTTGGTTAAAAGAGAGACACCAGGCTTCAGTGTAACCATTCATGTTAGGAACATACTTCTTTATTGTCTCATCATTCAGCCTCAGCCAAACACCATCATCATTGTGGATCTATGGGAAACAAGCAACAAAAACGAGCCATGCCCTCCTGTAACTGTTCTGTAGCTAGTAAGGATTAACAGACTTTAGACAAACAGACAATAGTAGCAAGGAAGTAATGATCTTCACTATGCTGATAGAATGTAAGAAGAGTTAAAGAGGAATATCAACAAAATCAGAATTTCAAAGCAATGGGAAACATATCTTTTTAGAAGGCAAGTTGTGAAAATAAATTTAAATCAGATCATGCAATAATAGAAGTTGCTTTGAAAGAAAAGAAGAAAGGAAGCCAAGCCTTCATAAGCTTCCTAAGTTCCCCACTTTCCATTTTTCCACTGCTGACATAACTTAGTAAATTGCAAAATTATTCCTTGTATATGAAGTTATACTGCAAGAAAAATACATGCATAGTAGTCTAACACACAACTGATCTTTCAGAAGTGTAAGTGAAAGATGTAAGGAAAATGACACCTACATCTGAATTTTTGTGTAGAGTTGAAATAGTTAAGTCATGAACAGCTAAATCCTTAGAGATATTGTAAGATGAACTCTAGGAATTTTGCTTCCTTAGTCCAGTCTCAAAAGTTTGTTACACAAGTTTTCAAGTAAGTAAATTAAAAGGAAATGACAGCTTGAAAAACTAAATTAGTAAATATTTAGATTTTTGCAATTTATACTCTTACATTCTTAAATTATGTATGTCAACATCTAAACATGAAAAAAACATTATTTGCATGAATTAACTTTACATTTTAGCCCAATTTTCAACAGAAATGTCTCATTAATTACCTCGTCAATGAAAGTGATGGATCCATTGACTTTCACTATGCCTATTTGCTCACTCTGAAGGGAAGGGTGGCTACGGATACGAAGCCCTGCACTGTCCTTGGCCACAAATTTGCGAACCTAAGAGAAGCAAAGGAAGACAGTAAGAAAGGAAAAATTGGAACAGAGCTCTCAGAGTAAAAAGAAATAGGTTTAACAGATTCTGAAATGCTAGTGACGAGATGGCAGTCTTAGAGTTACAGTTTGTTGCTAGTTTCCCACAGCCGCTGTGTATAATTTAACTTTTTTACTGTAACCAATAAAATCACAATATTAAAAAAAGCCCTAAAAGTGCATTGAGTCAGTCTTGGAAAGATCTCTGTTATAGCACACAATATTCAGTTTCAATCTTCCAATTCTTTTAACTGCACCAACCCCTCCTTTTTATTAATTCTTCAAAGTTTTTGCCTTTTGTCTTCCAAAGTTTTGCCTTTTCAAATTTAGTATTTCCAGTAAACTGATCATCCTGGGACTACCAGTTCTCAGTTGCGCTACCATAACATTCTGTTTAGTCAGCTTTTGGGCCAAAATTTGGATATGTTCCTTCGCTAAAGAGCTTAAATAGCCATTTAAAAAGAACACATCTTTCGACTTTATTTTTCTAATAGCTATTTCAATAGTTTCTCCCTTTGGCACAGGAAGGTTAGATCAGATGCTCCTTGTTAATAGTTTGGTTTACTACAGCCCCCAAAATCTCCCAGCTGTTATTCACTATCACTTTTTCACGATTCAAACACATTATCAGGTACCTGTCCCATAGAGAACAAACTTAAGCCATCCTTTTGGTTTCCGATTTTAAGAAGTGTATATATTCTATGCCTGTGGTGTTAAAACCTTTTTCTCGGAAAATTATTTTCAAACTCCACATGTAAAACTGAAAAAAGTATCAACTGAAGTATGGACTTAATCTTTAACTTAACATAAAGCACAGAATGATATGGAAAGAATAAACTCAGGAAAAGGTAATGAAAGGTAACAGCTAAGTCCATGAATTCTTTTTTATTTCCTAAAGAAATTATTTATTTTAAGAAATGGTATTTAAGTCTAAAAAAAACCCAACATCCCACAACAGAAGCATGTAAAGAATTTCACATGTAACTTACTCCAAAATGTGCAAGGTTTTGCTTACTAGGAATCCTGTTACTCCAAGGATTTGGATTTCTCTAAAATTGCTACAGGTAAAACTAAGACTTCCAAGGTCCAAGGTAAAACTGTAAGGCTGAATCACTGCTAACAGCATTCTCAACATAGACAAGCCTATAAACAAAGCCTTGCAAATTAAGGGTCCCTGCATTAGTACTGCAAAATGTTACTTCAGGGTATCATATGATGGTTTGGCTAGAACTCTGATTAAAAACTGAAGAGGAAGAACAACTCACATTCAAGGTTTGGATATGCATAGACCTGGAAAGAGCATTTTTCCACTTCGCAGCAGCTAACTAGTTAATAGAAAACTTCAAGCTGTAACTACAAACTGTTTAGGGATCAGATCCACTGCCAGACAACACAACAACAAACAGATGAAGTGTTCTTTTATGCTCATTTCTGACCACCATGAAAAACTTAATTGTCTGAGTTGACACAATACATCTTCACTTGGACTATTTCTCTATGGCACAACTGTTCAGTAACTGTCTGTAACACACACATAGCTAGTTCTTCCATGGAGCATACACAAACTGGGCTCCAACTAAAAAGAAATGACTAATGCAGAAAGGCATAACGACACGTATATCTCCCTCACAGCACACAGCAGTTTGAGAGCTTGGTTGCTGTGCCTTCCACACTTGGTGCGCCTGAAAAGAAGTGCACCTCACAGCGCAGAAAGATGGCTCCTCTTCCAAAGAGACTGCAACTCGGAACAAGAAACAAGACGTGCAAGCAGAACAACACAGGGGGATGATTAAACACTAGGTAATGCCTCAGAACACCAGAGGACTAACCTTTGTCAAGGATTTTTAACTGTCATGAAGACTGTTACTTGACAAAATGTCGCTATTATGTATGAACCGGTCACCTCAATTCCCACTGTAACAACTGAAAAGACAGCACTTCAATCTAGCAATTTATCTCATCTTAGACCAGGTGTTTCTCTCACTTTGGTGACAGCAAGCACCATGTGATCATCAGCTTGGACAGAGAAATCATGAAGTTCTGTGAGATGAATCTCATCCAGTACGAATTGGAAGTTTTAATTAAGATAAGGAAGTAACAAGGAAGTCTCCCTTCCAAAAGAAGGGAGAAAGCCTAAAAGGTTTTTGGTTTTTTTTTTAAATGCAATGAAGGATAAAAAAATTGTGTGGAAACTAAAGATAAATATATTATTTTTATTTTGAGGTGCGGGGGCAGGGAAAAGAACCTTGTTAGTGGCAGAAGCAGACACTGGACGCATTTACAGGCTGGGGAACTGTACAAAAAAGTTACTGTCTCTAGATTATTCAGAAAGTTGGAAAACAAATAAATCAGGACGTGCTGTATAGGTAAGAATTTGGCAAACACCTGATCCTTTTTGGAGCCATATATTTCTTAGCCACCTTTGCAGATGTAATAAGACAGGGAAGTACAACCTTGTGATATTTCAGAATTCCACATTTTCTAAATACAGGTTTATTCCATTAAAAAGAAGACTCAGTGCCTCATTTAATATCCCTTCCTTTTCATCTAAGAGGAAGTGGAAGATGGTTCCCTCATCTGGGCATTTTCCTTATACCACTGCCACACGACCTTTCAGCTTTCCTCCATTATTTGTGTCTACTTTAGCCCTTGAGCGTAGAATGATAAGATGAAATGAGGAATTCAAAAGCTACAGAAAGGATAACTTTTAAAAATAAAATCATGATGTTCTAAGAAAGGAAGATATCACTAAAGAAACTAATTTTGGATTTTATGTTGACTAAAGAAAGATCCTTATCACAAAACAAACAAAATCTTTGTAAAGCCCTTTGTACAATTAATTTCGTAGTACAATGTCAAAGAACTAATAACAGTGCAGAATACATTCTGTGGCTTTCATAATGGGTGCACAATGTGTGACAAGCCAAGAGTAAGGCAGTTTCTGTAGAGCTTCTAACAGTTTTATTAATGGATAAACAGAAAGAAAACAAAATGAGTATCTTTCACTTTATCCAGTGTATACATTTCATTCCATTTAGCACATTAAAGTGATTTGCAAATATCCTTAAGTCCTGTACCACTATAACATGGTAAAGTATGTATTAAATAACAACAAAATCCCACCCAACTATAACGAACTGTTTGCTGGGGTTTTTTCAGTTCTCCAAACCTTGTTTGGCTGAGGTTCTGCTTTTGGTTTAATAAGTTGGGTTCCAGGAGGTATCATTCCCTTCGGAGGATCTTTTACTTTCACTTCTAGTCCAGCATCTATAAGTAAACAAAGACTAAGTTAAAAAAAATAAAATAAGGGGATATACCAGTCAAACAGTAACTACAGGTTATCTATGCTACAACTCAGAGTAGGCAAAATAACCACTCTCTTATCTGTCTGCCATAAACAACACTTGCAGTTACTTCATGGTGCCAAGTATTACTTTCTCAACATTTGTATCTTCACATGTGGAAATATAAATTACATATATACATATATATATTATATTATTACATATACTATTATACTACATTATATTATTATATATATTAGATATATGATTTCATATTGTTAATAGATAGATGTCATACCTTGTGTACACAGCACTATTAGGCAATTTTGTATCCTAATAGTGTCTGTAGGGGTATGTTTGAAGGAATGGTGAACACGGAAGAGTTAAATATTTGAGGGGTACAAGTAAAAGCTCCTGGAGAGACAATAGCTTATGCATGCTATACTGTTGCAGATGATAATCCCAAAATGTGAGAAACAAGTAAGAGCTTCTGAATCCCAGTAACACAATCAGAAAAGGCCTATAACGTAAAGAGCCAGCATCTTTAATTACCAACACTGTTATTAAACCAGATGATGCTGGTAAACATCTCACCACAGTAAAATTTTCAGATCATGAAGAAAAATACATGCAAAGAAACAGTTCAAGCTTAAGTAATAGATGGATATAACCTTGAGTAATAATCTTAAAAGAAATTGTTTCAGCAATCACCATTAAAACCAAACTATAACAACTCAATAGCCTTGGCAGATCTTTTTGGGTTTTTGTCTAATTTTACAGGCTGATCTTCTGAAGAGCAACAACTTGAGAAGCAACAACCAGACCTAGTTGATAAACCTGTTGGTTGAGGGTAGTACGATACTATGGTTGAACCAGAGTAGAACTAACTTTGAAGAAAGATGGCATAGGTAAGTATTAAAGGATACTCACATCTGTTTAATAATGAGGGGTAACAAGTCTATTCTAGCATTTCAAAAAGTTAAACCTATGCAATGAATGAAAATGTTAGAAACTGTGTAACAACAGCTGATTTAAACTACGGTGTAAATTTTGTCTCCAGGAACAACACACTAGGAAAAAATACAATCAAGTACACTGGAAGCTCCTATGAATGAAAATGTTCCGGTTTGAGGAACAAAGATAACTATTAATAACCATCTTTTATTAATCTTACCTTCTGTAGGTAACACACAAAACTGAGTATCATATTGCAAAACTCATGCATGTTATGTGTATTTATGAGTATTACTTCATGTATTTACAAAAGGTGCTGTACAGTATCGGGAAAGAGGAATTGCTGGTCCCGGTGAACTTGCTTAAACCCTCCTATGAGCTCTTGGCCTAACTGCAATGCCTCTGCTACCATCTTCACCATACCACCAATAAGACTAACAAAGGACAATTCAAGATACAGATTTTTTTGAAGGGGGAATCTTTCCATGGCATACTATAGTCCCTAGGACCAGCAACACAGCTAAAAGATTTTCAGGAAGGAAGGAACCCAAAGCATTTAAAACTAGTACAAATAATTGAAACTTTACAATAGAGTTCCAGTTAAGACCAGTCTTTCTCAATTTTCCACAGAAGAAATTACATTATTTAGTCCTGCATGGTCAAGAACAACTTCCCCTTTTCCTAGGTTCTTCAGTGCTTCTTTTTGCCTTTTAACTATACATCTCTGTCACTCTCTTGTCACTGAAACAAGACATTTGTCTTGCAACATTGAGAGTAGAGAATAAGAAACTCTATTAATCTTGTAGTCCAACTACATTATAAATACATGAATTGCCAAATATCTTCCTATTTCAAGGAGAGAATAGCTGTGGTCTTTTTTCTTTTGAGAAAGAAGAGGGAATTAGATTGAAAGCTTCTGAACCAAAACTCACGTGCTAGATTTTGCTTTGAACTTTAAGACTAAATCTTATGAACACCAAGACATACATTTATTGGTATACAAACAGGATATAAAATTCTGTAGTGAAATCCTGTGTAGTGAAAATTAAGTACCTATTTCAATGCCATCTATAGTAACATGGATGGTATAGAGACCAACAGCTCCAGGTGTCCAGTTTGCACAGTATGTACCATCATTATTGACTCTGATCAACATGTTTTCACTGGGTCTAGGTATAAACAAAACAAATAGAATCATTAAACAATTATTGTCGTCTTGAAAGTAATTTGCAATAGTTTGGAAACTATTTCTTATTCCTTTCAGATCATCTAAATACCGTTTTTTCCCCATCCAATGTACTAATCCCATCTTATTTAGAAGTTATGAAATTCTATAGTACATTTATTTACAGCAAATGATGAAAGCACACATTCAGAGAGTAGATAATACAAATAAGGAAGCAACATTAAAACAATTAAAATCAAAGATTTTAAACAGAATATCTAAAATTAAGAAAACAAAATAATACACAATTTCTGCAGTGTTTCCACCTTTAGACAAGATTGTTTTGCAGACAACACTTGTGACTCTGGGTATAAGCAGATGTGACAGGACATATTAATTTTAGCCCCAATTAAGAAGTAATTTTTTTATGTTTACCTCTTTGGTGTTGGTGAAGCAAAACGTAGTTCTTCAAAAGAATAATTTTCATATGCCTAGAAACAGATGAAATTCAACAAACAGAAAATCAACAGTTATCAATTATACTAAAGTAATGAATAAAAGAAAGCAGACTATTTTCTCAAAGAACATACTAATCTAACTTTACACTCACCAGAAGCATTGAGCAGGGAAGCAATAAACCAATTCCAAAACACACACATATATACATACATGAAACAAGTATCTTCACTTTCTCTTTAAATTGCCATTATTTAGATAATACAGATACTTATTGCTAACAAAGCTTTGTTCACAGTTAAGTATTTGAATGTCCTCCAATCTCACTTGAATGAACACTTTAAATTATCTTGATAAGCTAGATTTCAACTTCCTTGTAAGCACAAATATCCACACAGTACCTAAGGGATACAGCACCATGACTATTTAAGTCAATCCAAGTCTGAGTTGGCATATCACCATCTTGCTCTCATAATTTTGCATACCATAGAAATATACAACAATTTATGTTGGAAGAGACCTCCAGAGGTAGAGTTCACACCCTTGCTCAAAGCAGAGCCACCCTCAAAAATTAGATCCAGCTTTCAAATTAGGTCAGCTTGTCCAGGGGTGTATCCAGTCAAGTTTCGAGTATCCCCAACAAGGACAGTGATTCCACAGCCTCTCTGGGCAGCCCTGTTCCAGCATTTGACAACTCTCATTATAATTTTTTTCCTTCTAATATATAACTGGAATTTGCCTTTTCACCAGTTGTGTCCATGGCCCTATATCCTTTTTCTGTGCGAGTCCAAGAAGAGTCTGACTTTGCCTTCTCTGTAACTTCCCATGAGAATGCTAGTGTCTATGCTAAGACTACTGAGACAGTAGAAAACTAACCTTAAAAATATAAAAGCGAACAGTTTATGCCAGTTTAATTCCCTAGTCTATCCTGGGACCGTATGTCTTCCAGAAGATGGATGGGACAGATAAGCCTAAACGGTTATGAAATCACTACCTTAGAAATAAACCAAGTCATGATAAAATAAAGATAATGTCACTGAAAAAAAAGAAAGGAAGCTTTTCAGTAATCACTGCAAATTGAAAGACAGAGTGCATACATCTGTTCTGAGCATGGATGGGGTGAGAATTTCAGACAATGCTGTCAGATCATTAAATAGTTTAAGTGAAATTTAGAACACACCCCTTAAACAGCTGGGAAGCAGCCATATGCCATTCAGAAAGCAACAGTATAGAAGATACCAGTTATAAAGACCAGATTTCATTGTTCTCCTAGCAGAGAAAATCAGAGATAGTTCAAGCAATGCAAACAGTTGCCTCATCTGACATCATCTGGGCTCTATCCACCAATGTGCAGAAATCCCTGAGATTCTGGATTTTTTAGTTTGAGCTGTCTGAGACCCCAGAGTTTTCCAACGCTTTCTGTAGCTGACCTCTATAGCTTCCAAATGTAGGCAGTGAGCACAATGCTATTTTATTTGCCTAGGGAAGTCAGACCTCTCTAGATTCATCAGTAAGGGATTCCTGAAACTCTGCTTTACCAAGCTCTGTAGACTGGCAGAAGAAGTTCCTCTATCTCATGCCCTGCCAGTAGAAAGCAACCCTGTACACTCTAAAAGATACTAATTTGATAATCCCCCCTCCCGCCCCATAAGTCCATATTGATTATACTAATTATCATCCTTATCTAACTTCTGATTAATCATGTCTTAAGTTGTCTAACCACTGGTTATAGACATCATGTCACATCTCTTAACCAGGCCAATAACTAAATATATCGTGGGTTCTAAAATATACTCAAATCAATACTAACTGTTCAGTTTTCACTTCTTTAAAAACTGTTGCTGGCAAAGTCTCTGAGCTGATCAATTTGACAGTGGCTAATTTCAACTGATGCTGATTTGTCTATCAATGCATAAATATTAAACATTTGTATGGTCTTTTTACTATGCTGAGCTCCTATTTTTCCTACGCTCACCAGTTAGTTTTTAACATATATTCACTGCAATGCTCCAACTTTATATGGATACATTGGTTTGACTTCCCCCCCACCATTTCAATAGCTGTCTTAATTTCTCCTGAGTGACTCAGACTAGTTTGTTAATTAGTGTAATCAAAATCAAAGACAACTTTTCTGTTTGAATGCTAATCCAGTTAATAACCGCTTTAGAGTTCAGGCAATCGGCCCTTTTGATGCACCTCGTTTTTGGCTGAACTTATATATAATCAAAGTAATTTGTAATTAATGTATTTTTAGATTGTGACCAAACTGAAATATACTTTTTTTTTTCCTTCTCCTTTGCATACCTTTACACATACACACTTTGAATGCTGAATTTTGTACCTGTATTGCTAAAATGATAGTAAATTACCTTCATCATTGTAATAGCAATATATCGAGCTTCTTTTACGATCATTGGCTCATAGGAAGAATCAAGCTTTGGTGAAGGAAGTCCTCCAAAGGTCATATCACTGCTAGGGGAAGCAGCTGTTGCAGGACTTCCTGGTATCCGTTGCACCTTTCTAATTTGTTCTTGTTGCAAAGACGTTTTTTTCTGAGAAACAGGAATAGCTTTGACTTCTACCTGCAGTAAGTCATAGAATACAGAAGATGATTTAGGGAGAAAACACACACATTCTTTTAGATCTGATAAGGTACAGTGACAAAGTGCTTAGAGCACTCACTATACTATAAATACAGCTGTGTCAAAAACCTATGTGCCTACACTTACCACTTTGTAAAGCCAAGCACAGCATCTCTGAAAAATGTAAATGTACGGGAAAGGAGCACCCAGCTGACTTTGCACATGATCCGTAAAGGCCAGTGTCAGTTCAGCCAGTCCCAGAGCACTCCCTGGGAAGCAGCACGTCGTCTGGTATGCCTAGCTCAGTTTTCCCACAACAGAAAATGCTACAAATTAGGGAAGAAAGCCTTCCAAATGAGGGCACAGGTTTGAGAGTCAGTCATCAGGGCCTGCTAGATCTGAATGAGCAGTGGCCAGACTGGATCTTGGCTAGCTCTGCCACCCTACTATATCAGCACTGTACGTTTATACCGTGCTCTTTAACGCATATTTTATCTGACTTCTTTTCCCCCAGAGATACCACAGACATCCACTAGTGCAGGTAACAGTCTCAGCTGTACTTAGTCTTCTGATGAAGAACAGACTATCTGGAAAATAAGTTTACTCACTACTCATCCTAAATCTGCAATAAAGTGTGTTTAACTGATGGAGATTTCATATGCTGTTTTCATTTCCTGGAAGTTATATGAGCACATTGCACACTGAATGAGTCCAAAAGAATGATTAAGTTGAATTAAGATTTCTATTACTTTAAAACATCCATGAAGAAAAATAGTAATTAAACAAGAAATCCAGCAACAATTTTGATGTGTATATTTTGACATATCCTTTTCCTGATTGATAGAGTAAAATCACTACTTAAAGTTTTCTACTTCCTCTGTCACATATTTAAGTCAATGACCACACATTTTAATTTCAATCAAGCTGTGTTTGTGACTGATCCTTGTATTACAGTTGTAGTCTCACAGTTCATTAATGCATTTAGAGCTCACTGTATGATGTCTCGACTATTACATCCTGGATGAAGACTTGCCTGAACAAAAGCTAGTCTTGAAAATATTCTTGAGAAAAGGCTACAGTAACTTCTAAATATTAGAAACATAAAAGGAGGAAAGGCTGTTCTACTCCAAAATAAAGTGACTATAAAACGGACCATCAGTGTGCTTCTGATTTTTTTTTCCATCACACTTATTTAGTTTAAAATTTATAATACACTTTCCTGGCTTACAAGTTAAAAATGGATTCTTGTCACCTTACATATGATCATCAAACATCACCTACAACTACACACGTAGCTCATTAAAGACATCTATAAACCGCATGAAATGCTGTTGGCATAATACAGAACTTGGTAGTTTTGTGGATTTAGAGGTAAGAAAGTCTGACTACACTGAATTTAAAAATGCCACTTTCTGCCCTATACTGGAGTATTCTCTGGAATATCTACAGCACATACTAAAAGAAGACATGATGAAGTGTAAGAACAGCCAAGATGACAATAATTACCTTCATATTAGGAACATGAACAACATCCCCATACTGGTCTTTTGTTTGTACTGTAATAACAGTTGGCCAACCACATCGAATGTCATCCTTATTCAAAATCAGTGATGTTTTTTGAGGATCAGCATATGAATCTGGCTGAAGCCACCTACAGCAAAGACCAACACTTAATACTAAAATCTCTTACAGGCCCCCAAAAGATAAATTCTTACTCTGTATAAACATGACTTCCAGCTAAGAAAAGGCATAGAGAGTCTCAATGTTAAATACTTTTCCCTAATATATTAACAGAAACAATACAGTCATAGTTTTACTTAACTAATATTTGATGTAGCTATTAAAGTTCTATAAGGTAGTTGTACATACAAGCAACAGTGCGCAGGTTCTGAAATTTAACACATAATTAAACGTCTTCTACTTTGTAACAAACTTAAACATTACAACTATGAAGTAATGGGTTTATTCATGCAGCATACAAATGTTTTACCTTGCAAGTCGTCCACCACTTGATCCTGGTACACAAGCAATGAAATCCTCCAGAAATGACTGCTCATTGCTTTGTACCTGCAGTGGAAGATTTCCTTCAAGAGCTTCCAAAATGGTTGGTGAGTGAGACAGTGCCAAGCCTTTCCCAAGAATGCCGGAGTGAGATTTGCACACCTTTTTTTTTTTTTTTTTTTTTAAGGGGTCAGGATGAAAAGATGGAGACAAAACAGCTTTTTCAGTATCTTACATGTAGACACTTTCCCACAATATGACACAACTGCCACAGACATTTTGGGCACCGAAAACCATTCAAGTAGCAGGAGAGCAGATAAACTTTACTCTGATGAAAGTTAAAAAAAAAGTCAGTTCAGTCTATAAAATGGTAATTTATGTAAAATGAGATTAAATGAGCTTGAGTTGAAAGAGAATTTCTGGAAGAAAGAATAAGGTAATGTAAACTTCCATGTTAAGAGTATCCTAAACTGCTGAATTGTGACCAGAACATGAATGAAGCAAGCTGTTCTGAAAATGTGACCAATGAGCATATTCCGAAAGAAAATAAAAGGCTAGAGATATAACTTATAGAAAGGCAGATCTTTTAAGAAAAATAATTTTGGATGAGACAAAGTAAAAGAAAACTCTTCTTTGGAAGAAGGGAAGGAAGGTGCAAAGATGCATGAAATATTTAACAGATAGGAATAAAAATGAAAATTAATCCATTACTTGCAAGCATACTTCTAGCTTACGTTTTGAATTAGAGCACAGTGGGACCAAGAACAGATTGCTGAAAATATTTCTTTCAAGGAACATCTGATTTCTCTTAGACAGTTTCTGTTTACTGTTCTGTCATCTAAGGCCTATGCAATGGTATCATACTGTAGAATTGATATATTTTTCCAGCAAGTACTGTGACAACTGAATTTCAAAACAGTTGCTTTGAAGATAATTAGGATAGACAAGCAGAATATGAAAACTCCTTTTTCACTGTGCATCATCAGCTATGGGCTATGGTTAGGAAGCTACTGACCAGCATTAGCACCCATCACAACAAATAAAATATATCATCAATCCAGAACAACTGCAATTATATTATTTGGGACTTGATAAATGTTACTATTCAACTGAAAAAGTGATTTTATTCTTGCAATTACAAAGACGTGTGCAGGATTAATTTGGTAACATCTAAAATTTGTTACATTGTGCAACCTAAGCCAGATACCTACATATTTTGAAATATATTTGGTCATCTAACTCCCTCTGTGATATTTTATGCATTTTTTTCTAACCAGATTTATTTTTAAAAAGATTTAATGTAAACAGTAAACGTCTGTAAGACTTTTAACGTAAATACTAAACTTCTGCTTTATAAGCCAGATTGCCTCCTATTATAAAAACCTTACAAGTGATTTTCTTCCATAGCAGTCAAAAAGTTTCAGTGCAATTATGTGCTGAAGTATGTTGCAACAGAAAATAAAAAAAAGCAGCGGTATACCTGTAAAGCAGCCTCTTCAAGAATCTCAAGGTCTTCTTCAAATTCATTACCTGCTGTAAAAATAGAACTTATTTTCACAGCAAAACGTAAACTTATTTTTCATAAAGATAATATTGACATTTATCTACATATGATGGAAGGTGAAATTTGATTCTGTTTAGTGAAGCCTTTTATATTACAAAATTTAAGTTTGCAGGATGATGTGTAGTATTTTTTTTTAACCGGCACTTGAAAGATCAGTAGTTTCAAGTAACAAAGTAAACATGCAGTACTGTGGAGTTCAGTGCACAAGCAAATAAACAAAATACATTACACACAACAAAAATTTGGTACTTGTCATCTTCTCTTCAAGACAGTATGTATGGCAAATCTTTGGAGTGGCTAGATACTTTCAGAAAAAGATTTTGGGAAGTCAAGATGGTTTCTGGGAAGCAGTACCTACAAGTATGCACCAGCTGCTCCCTTTTAAGAACTTACCCTAGTAACAGCATTTGAAAACCTGATGCATAGGGTTTATGGGTCAAGGTTTCAGTAGCAGGGGCACTTACAGGGGTGGCTTCTGTGAGAAGCTGCTAGAAGCTTCCCCTACATCCAATAGAGCCAATGCCAGCTGGCTCTTAGACAGAACTGCACTGGCTAAGGCCGAGCCAGGCAGCAATAGTGGTAGCATCTCCATGATAACATATTTAAGAAGAGGAGAAAAAAACCTGCGCAACTGCAGCCAGAAAGAGGAGTGAGAAAATGGGAAGGTCAGTGAAGAAGGAGGGGGGAAAAGGTGCTCCAGGCCCCAGAGCAGAGATCCCACTGCAGCCCGTGGTGAAGACCATGGCGAGGCAGGCTGTCCCCCTGCAGCCCATGGAGCTCCGTGGGGGAGCAGATCTCCACCTGCAGCCCGGGGAGGACCCCACGCCGGAGCAGGGGCCTGGGCTGCACGAAGGAGTCTGTGACCCCACCGGAAGCCGGAACTGGAGGCGACTCCTGGCAGGGCCCGGGGCCTC